>NW_007732823.1:0-581 GCF_000696425.1 Galeopterus variegatus
AAGAGAAAACACCCAAAGTTGTACTGTTTGTGTTCTTCAAAGAACCCTTGTCTAGGAAACACACAAGTACTTAACACTCCAACCACCTTCAATCCTCCCATCCCAATCCTGAGAAAAGTATTTCTTCTCCCATCACCACTAAGAGTAGGTACTCCTTCCTTCAAGTTCTCAGTTGACCTAGTTTTAATTCTAGGCTTAATTTCCCCGTAGCTTATTTTTGCCTTGTTATGGCCTTTTGTACTATTTTCCCTGCTTAGGGCATCCACCACTATCTCTTTAGTTCTTCCATCCACTCTGAAATAGAAATTACCTTTCATTCCATCTAAATATGTATCCCTTTATACCCACTAGGCATTGCTAAAGGAGGGTGAGAAACTGGGAGGAGAGCAGAGTGGGCAATAAGAGCTCTAGCAGCAATCTATTTTACAGGACAACCTCTCTGCCTCTGATATAGAGCCAAGTAAACTAGAAAGCCTATTTTTGCAGTTGTTTCTGAGCTACCATTTTTTTAAAAAGAGAAAGAGACATGAGAGATGTGAAATAGAACAGAAAGTGTACACCCACCCTGGCACTTATGGCAC
>NW_007732823.1:2194-4899 GCF_000696425.1 Galeopterus variegatus
GGTTGTACAGCTTTCCACACAAAATCTTTTTATCATTTACCATTTGCCTCTATTTTAAAAAATATTTATTCATGATTTAATATCACTGAGTAATATAAATAAGAAATTTTTCCTATTACGTTATTCTTAATTTACTACTCTTGATATAGGGTATATGATAAGGGCAATGCGTTGGCTTATTTTGAACTGTAGGCTGAATCTTCTCAATTATTTTTCTGGTGGGTATTTCAAAGAATCACAAAGTAAGATAGAAAGTACATTTCTAATCATACCATGTTGTTTCCTTGCCTAGTAGTTTCTTAACTTTCATCCACTAGTTTTATTCTAAGATTTTCCATATAGTATAAATTCTGATGATCAAGAATTGAGTATTGCAATCAATATGGAAAGGTATTAACTATAGACAGAGAGATCTGTATGAAATCTCTGGTGTTTAGAAAAATGTAATACCTAGAGACCTTTTCACAATTACCATGACTTTAGAAATCTATTTCCTATGAGTTTTTTGATGTTTAAAAAGGTATGGCCCTTTTTTTATAAGCTTTTTTACACTGATTACAAGCATAGGGTTTCACTTCTGAATGAGTTCTCCTATGACAGTTAAGATTAGATGCATTTCTAAAGGTCTTGTCCCATTGACTACAACCATAGGGCTTTTCTCCTGTATGAATTCCTTCATGCTTGATAAGTTCATGATTACTGCTAATCTTATACCCACACACTTGACAGTGAAAAGGTTTCTCTCCAGTGCGAATTTTTTTTATGCCATTTCAGGATTTCTTTTTGGTTAAAGGCCTTTCCACATAGACCACATTTGAAAGGTTTCTCTCCAGTATGATTTCTCTGGCGTTTACTAAGTTGTGAGTAAAACTTAAAAGACTTTTCACATTGATCACATTTGTATACTTTTGGCTCAGCATGAGTTTCCCTGTGTTTAATAAGCTTTAAAATTTCGATAAAGGTATCTTGACATCTATTACATTTAAAGTGTTTCCCTAGAGTATGAAATATTTGATGTCATTTCAGGCTTGCCTGTTGACAAAAGCCCTTTTCACACTGATCACATTGAAAGGGTTTCTCTCCAGTGTGAACTCTCTGATGTTTGATAAGGAGTGAGCAAAATGTAAAGGCCTTGTCACATGCAACACATTTGTGTAGTATAGGTCCTGTATGCATTTTCTGACGTTGCATAAACTTTGAAGCTCTGGTAAAATTATTTCCACAGTTATTACATTCAAAGAGTTTCTCTAATGCATGAATGTTTGGGTGGATAATAGTAAATGATGAAGGATACCTAAAGGCCTTTGTATACCTATCATATTTGCATGGTTTCTCTACTGTATGAATTGTCTTATGTCAAGTAAAGTGTGGGATATGATGGAACACCATCCCACAGGCATCACATTCATGGCTTCACATTACAGTGTGCAGTCTTTGCTGTGTATTCAGGTCTGAACTCTTCCTGAAGGCATTCATGGATTCATTAAGGTCAGTAGAAAAATCCAAACTTGGTTGGCATGCTAATGGGGAGACAGTTAAGAGGAGAAAATAAAATTAGACTCTCACATCACAATAGAAATCAAAATGAGTTATCATTTATGTAAGGGTGTGCACAGGAGACATAAGAATAAAGATCAATGAGCTGAGGAAATGGAAATATGTGGTTGGGAAGTAGTAATGTGTGAGGGTGAAGAGAGAATGGTGTAGCTGTGTGCTTTGCAGATATCACTTAAAAGAGATACCAATATTTTTTTAATTTCAAGAAGGCACTGACATTATTCTTTGATCTTAAAATATATTTTTCCTAAGAATTACCCATTAAAAATGTTATATCCAAAAAGATGTTACACTCAATAGATAAAGTGTTAATTGGGATTTTACTTTCAAGATTTTCTTTTAGCCATAGATTTTAATGAGTTAATATGTGATTAAATATAAACATAGTACATTGATTTGAATGCTACTTGAATACTAACAATTAGAGTGCAATACTAGGTTTATCCATTGATCTATTACAAGGAATTTTTATTGTGTCTATTTGTTAATGTAAACAGTGATCCACTAACTTGTATATAGATCTTTGTAAATCTAGTCATCACACCTTCAAAATCCTAGAATTCAAAATAGTACTGGAAGTCCTAGCCAGAGAAAATAGGCAAGAGAAATAATTAAAGGGCATCCAAATTGGAAAGGAGGAAGTCAAATTGTCCCTGTTTGCAGATGACATTATTTTATAGAGAGAGAAACCTGATGACTTTACTAAAAAACTGCTAGACCTTTTAACCAAATTCAGTAAAGTTGCAGGATACAAAATCATCATACAAAAAATGTTGGAGCATTCTTATACACCAACAAACTAGCAGAAAAAGAAATCATGAAAGCAATCTCATTTACAATAGCAACAAAAAAATAAAATACCTAGGAATAAATTTATCCAAGGAGGTGAAAGATCTCTACAAGGAAAACCATAAAACTTTACTGATTAAAGAAATTAAACAAGACACCAAAAAATGGAAGGACATCCAATGCTCATGGATTGGAAGAATCAATACTGTCAAATTGACCGTACCACCCAAAGCAATCTACAGATTCAATGCAATCCCCATCAAACTACCAATGGCTTATTTCACAGAAATAGAAAAAAATTTTTTTAAATTTATATGGAACTACAAAAGACCCTGAATAGCCAAAGCAATCCTGAACAA
>NW_007732823.1:5645-6410 GCF_000696425.1 Galeopterus variegatus
ATTTTTTTAAATTTATATGGAACTACAAAAGACCCTGAATAGCCAAAGCAATCCTGAACAAAAAGAACAAAGCTGAGGGCATCACACTCCCTGACTACAAAATATGTTACAAAGTGATAGTAATCAAAATGCATGGGACTGGCACAAAAACAGACACAGAGACCAATGGAACAGAATAGAGAATTCAGAAATAAATCCATGTACCTATAGCTAACTGATTTTTTACAAAGGAGCCAAGAACATATGTTGGGGAAAGGACAGTCTCTTAAATCAGTGCTGGGAAAACTGGGGATCCATATGCAGAAGAATGAAACTAGACCACTGTCTCTCACCATATACCAAAATCAACTCAAAATAGACTAAAAGACTTAAATGGAAGACTTGAAACTATAAAACTTCTAGAAGGAAACAAAGGGGAAACACTTCAGAACATGGGACTGGGCAAATATTTTATGAGTAAGACTTCTAAAGCACAGGCAACAAAAGCAAAAATAAGCAAATGGGATTATATCAAACTGAAAACCTTCTGCATAGCAAAGAAAATAATCAACAGAGTGAAAAGACAACCTGCAGAATGTTTGCAAACTATCCATCAGACAAGGGATTAACATACAGAATATACAACTCAATAGTAAAAGTTAAATTAAATTAAAAAACAGTCAAATGAGGTGAATAGATATTTCTGAAAAGAAGACACACAAATGGCCAACAGGTATATGAAAAAATGCTTAACATTGCTAATCAGAGAAATGCAAACCAAAACCA
>NW_007732823.1:8241-10530 GCF_000696425.1 Galeopterus variegatus
AAAGAAAGACAAATGTTTGAGGTGATGGATATGCTCAATACCCTGATATGAACATTGCATACTGTATAAATGTACCCAAATATCACATTGTACTCCATAAATATAAACAACTATCATGGGCCAATTAAGAAAAAATAAATTAAAAAGAAAAATAAGACATGTTAAGAGTTGAGGAATCTGACTGGCCCATATCAGATTACTGGGTAGCATACACACCCCTACCTTGTCAAATTATGAGGCAAACTGAAAACTGTAAGAAACATTTCATCATTATAGAGTTTAAGGTTTTTGGAAGGTGCATTATTTATTCTCATTTTAAAAATAATATTGTAACAAATAGTGTCAATTACTATGTTACACTGGCAAAGGAACATCAAAAAGTCAGATCATAAATGTATTCAGGAGTGATACCTTCAAAGGGAGAAAATTTCAATTGTGTCATAAATACTGCATCCTAAAATAATGAATATACAGTCTTTAGCCAGAAGAACATCCACAGCAGTGTCTTATAAAAGTCTAAAAAGTGAAAAACTGCCTATATTGGGAGATTTATTAAATTATACCTATTCATAAGATGTATGTACTACAAAAATTCCATTATTAAAATCAGTAGTGCAGAATACTTAAAAACTTCTTAAATTTTTCATGTTAAACTGAAAAATACATGTTACATTTTACATTGTATGACTTTAGAAAAGATATATAAGTTCATAATAAAAATAGTATAATGATCACAGCTGTCAGGTTCAGCCAAATAGATGCACTGTTCTTGGTTATTTATATTTTCAACTTTTTCCATTGAATAAGTATTATTCTTTTCTTTAAAATATTATTTTAATGGAAGTAGAAAAGTTGTTCAGGACTCTCGTGTTGACAAAGAGAAAGGACCCAATTTTTTAGCCTATGATGACTGACACAGCTGTGTTTTAGGAAGGAAGTTACCCTAGAATGATATCTTTTTGAACATTCTTTTTGGTGCAAAGTATTCAAGGCTCACAGTAGAACACTTCTAACTGCCAGATCAGAAAGAAAAAAAAAATTACTAAATAGCTAGATGGCCCATACAGAGTAATAAAATATTGTAAAAAAGTCACAGTATTCATAGTAGAAATTCATTATTTTTAAGGACTTACTTCTTTTAAAAGTTTAAAACACTAAACTAATTTAAAAACACTACATGGGTTCTTGGTAAAGTATTCCTGTTGCACTCATTGAGTCAGAGTCTTGTCAGAGTCTCCTCTGCCTTTTGGTGCCAATTTGTGGTCATGGAACCCAGGTCCCAGGAAGTTAAATTAATTGGCAAATGTTCTAAATCATTTAAAGAGACAAAGAAGAATTTTACATTAATGAATATTAGTCTTAATCTTTATGCAACAATGCTATATACTTTAAAATCAAGTAAAAATTAGTAGAAACAAAAGGAGAAAGCTAAAACCACTATAATTTTACATCTCTCTCTCAGAAAATGGTTCAAATGGGCAAATTAAGTTCAGAAGTGGAATGTCACAATTAAACTTGATCTAAATGTTACAAAAGGAATTTTATATTCAACAACCTTTTAATAATTATTTTTTTTTTTTTTTTTTTTTTGGTGGCTTCCAGCACCTTGACCTTGGTGTTATAACTCAGCACTCTAACCAACTGAGCTAACTGGCCAGGCCCTAATTATCCTTTTTAACTTGGCAATATATTAGGAGCAAAGAAAATCTCCCCAAGGTAGAAATTCTATAAGCCAGATTCTCTGACCAAACTGCAATCCCATTTTTTAAAAAGGCCAAACAGAAAGCAAAATAATAAAAACAGTTAGCTGGAAATTAATTTTTAATTGTTAAAAATAGGAATTAACCCAGAATTTGAACTATTTAGAAGCTTAACTTAAATATGAGATTTACATATCAACATTTTTTGGTATGTGGTCAAAGAAGTATCTGAAAAAATGTATAGCCTAACCTAGATTAACACTTTTAAGTAGAAACAATGCAATGTAAAATATGTATTAGTAGGAACATGATATTAAGCTAGAAGCAGTATTTTTTAAAGAGAATGAGGACGTTTTCTGCATCCATGAGATAACACGAAGCTATAGTAATTAAAGTTGTATGATATTATTAGCATAGGAATGGATGAGTAAATCAATAAAATAGAGTAATAAGCCCAGAAATCTGTTGCAAAATGATTCCATGGACAAGGAGATAGCTGAATATCCTTTAGTAGAGAAGTATAAAGTGTATTTTTGGAGTCATCCATCCACAGAAATAAATCCCATATGAAATAGAAGCTAACATGGAA
>NW_007732823.1:11320-12652 GCF_000696425.1 Galeopterus variegatus
ACAGGGATGTTTGGGATAAGAAGTATGCTAGGTTATTTTACGGCTTTCTGGCACCATTATGGCTGCTTCTAAGTAAAATGGTCTTATGATAACATTCTCCAGGATGGGTGGATGTGATTACTGACTTATCCCCAATCTCCCAAGGCAGTATAATTTAGTTGACCTGGTCAGATTTCTTTGGTTATCACTTTTGACTCAGAATCCCAATCTTAGGTATTAATAGAGAAATATTTGCTTGTATGCACACAGGACATTTACAGCAGATTGCTGCAGCAGTAAAAGATTGTAGCTACCATATAGGTACACAATTTGGGGAACAGTTTAATTATGAGATAATCACACCATGGACTTCCATGCAGAAGTTAGAAGAATTAGGGAGATTTCAATGGACAGCATTAGAAATATCTTGAAAATATCGTGAAGTTAAAAAAAAAGTTTACAGGCTATTACATTGAAGACTAGCCCATTTTTATATAAAACCCTGAAAATGTTACTAATTATATGTATGATTATATATGAACATTTATAAATGCATAGCCTATAAGACTCTGGGGAATGGCTCTGGTGACCTTTTAGTAATACTACATCTTATGATACCTCTTGGTCAGTAACTCCTGGAGTAGTTTGTTGAATGAATATGTGAATATTGATAGAGAGGAGAGGGCAAGGGAAGAGACCTGCTTTCTGCCTAGTTTCATCTGAACAGACAAAGGTGGAAAACATAACACTAGACATGGCCTTAGAGAGTATGAAAGTCCAGGAAATCAGGAACTAATGTGTTAGGAACTGGATATTCGTATTTCAGAAAAGGAGACAAGAAATTAACTCACCTAGAACATCATCACTTGGGACATGATTTTTTAAAATGAAAATCATTTTATCCTCCTCTTCCACTTTTGAGTTCCTTCACTAGAAAAGAGCAGAACTCTGAAAAGTCACACCTGGGAATCAAAACCAGAATCATGAGACACCAGGAATTCCCTGGCCCTGACCCCTTCCCCAACATGCAGATGGGAAGCTGAGAATGTGCAACAGCCTCCTGAACTCTGATCCTCCAATTCCCCTTTTTACCCATTCCTCATAATGGCCCCACATTGTTGCTACAGCAGCCAGTATTGGGGGCAGAGCAGGCTGCCCCAATGATTCAGAGTCTAAAATTGTCCTCACCAAATCTGCCCCCCAAATGACACCACCTTCAGTACCCAACAGGGAAAATACTCCCCTTCTCAGAGATGGAAATCCAACTACTACAGCAAGACCAGTCCATACCTGAATCTGCTTATACAGAGCTCAGATAAACACACACAGGATCTTCTGGTTTCTCAATCAGGG
>NW_007732823.1:12909-31972 GCF_000696425.1 Galeopterus variegatus
AATGATTCAGAGTCTAAAATTGTCCTCACCAAATCTGCCCCCCAAATGACACCACCTTCAGCACCCAACAGACAGGGAAAAAACTCCCCTTCTCAGAGATGGAAATCCAACTACTACAGCAAGACCAGTCCATACTTGAATCTGCTTATACAGAGCTCAGATAAACACACACAGGATCTTCTGGTTTCTCAATCAGGGCCAGGCACCTGCCTGCATAGCTCTCATTCGTTCTGAGCCATAGTGTAGTGAGAAGAAAGAACAATGCTGATATGATATACATGTATACACTTTTGTATAGACATAGGTTTTCAATTCTCTTGAGTATATTCTTCAGAGTAGAATTACTGGGTCCTATGGTAACTCTGTGTTTAACATTTTTTTTAACTTTTTAAAAATTTTCATAAAATATTTATAACATAAGAAGATTTGCCTTTTTAACCATTTTTAAACATACACCTCCATGGAATTAAATTACATTCACAATGCTGTGTGACCATTACTTCTATTTCCAAAACCTTTTCGTCATCCTAAACATAAACTCTGTACCCATTAATCAATTACTTCCCCCCAGTTTCTGGTAACCTCTAATCTACTTCTATGTCTAATAATTCGAGGAACTGCCAAACTGTTTTCCAAAGTGGCTACACCATTTTGCAATCCCGCCAGCAAAGTATGAGGGTTCCAATTTCTCCTCATTATTTTCTAGGGGGGTTGGAGTGTTTGCTTTTTAGAAATCATAGTGGATGTGAAGTGGGATCTCATTATGGCTTTGATTTGTATATCCCTAATGACTAATGATATTGAGCATCTTTTCATGTGCTTATTGGCCATTTGCATAACTTCTTTGGAGAAATATTTGTTTAAGTCCTTTGCCCATTTTTTAGTAGTTGTTGTTTTGTGTTTTTAATGTATGTGTTTCTTGTTGAGTTGTAAGTATTCTTCATAGATTCTGGATACGAGTCCCTTATAAGATATATGATTTTCAAATATTTTCTTCTATTATGTATATTTTCTTTTCATTTTCTCAATGGTGTCCTTTAAAGAACAAAAGTTTTTCACGTTGATGTCTAATTCATTTTTTTTCTCTTGTTGCTTGTGCTTTTAGTGTTATTTCTAAAAAGCCATTGCCTAATTTGAGATCATAAAGATTTACTCCTATGTTTTCTTCTAAGAGTTTTATAGTTTTAGCTCTTACATTTAGGTCTTTGATCCATTTTGAATTAATTTTTGTATATGGTGGGAGGTGGGAGTCCATTTTCACTCTCTTGCATGTGGATATCCAACCATCTCAGCACCTGGCTCCTCTTTATTTCCTCTAAACTCTGCTTGAAAACTGAAAAAGTTCCTTGTTCAGCTTATCTTTTTTTTCTCATACCTTATTACATGTAGCTCAGAGAGGCAGATGAAATTTTCAACATTGTTTCTGAAGGTCTCCTTAGCCAGATGCATAAGTTTATTTTCTGTTTTCCATATTACCATAGGCAACAGTTTTGCCGATTATTTTGCTACCACATAACATGAGTTACCATTTTTCCAGCAAGCTGTAACAGGCTTTTCTAACCTCTGACTGCCACTCAGTTCCAAATAAATGATCTAAGATAACCTCACTCAGTCACATGCGAGGTGACTGGCAGGCTGTTTGATCAGGGAGGACTCATGTGAGATGGTTCATCTCGGTTCCACATGATCTCTCATCTACCAGTAGCCCAGCTTTGTCACATGCTAGCTCTGGTTCCAAAGAGCAGCAAGAAGGCAAGCACTTTTCAAACTTTTGCTTACATCAGCTTTTCTCATGTCCTATTGGCCAAAATAACTCACATGGCCAGCCTGGAATGAGTGTGACAGGGGAAGGGAAACAACCAAAGGCATGAATATAAGGGGAAGTAATCTGAGGTCATTTTTACAGCCTACCAAAGTATCCAGCTACTGCAGCATACATATTTATTTCAAACTCATACAGAACATTTATAAAGAATGACCATAATCTGAGACATAGAGTAACTTTCAACAAATTCCATAAGATTCATATCAGGCAAATAACAAAAATAAAAATATTAAAAAAGAAAAAAAATCTAGAAAATCCCGTATATTTGTAAGTTAAGAAATATGCTACTCAAGAACACATAAGCAGAATAATAAATCATAATAGAACTAATAAAACATTTAGAATATGGATGGAACTGGAAACCATCATGTTAAGTGAGGTAAGTCAGGCACAGAAAGACAAATACTACATGATCTCATTCATATGTGGAATCTAAAAAAAAAAAGTGGCTCTCGTGGAAGTAGAGAGTAGAAAAATGGTTACCAGAGGCCAGGATGGGGAGTAGGGGGAGAGAAATGGTGGACTAACAGGTACAAAACTGTGCTAATTACCCTGAGTGAATCATTGTGCTGAATATTCATGTAATAAAACAACACACTGTACCCCACAAATATGTAGAAGTAAATGTTAAAACTTTATAAAAAATGAAATAAGGAAACATTTTGAACTGACTCACAAGAAAGAACTGTATATCAAAGTACAGTTATTGCAGTTCTTAGAGAGAAATTTATAATCTCACATGCATACAATTGAAAAGAATACAAGAATAAAGTTAAACAGATAACTATCTCAAGAAGTTGGAACAGCAAAAGGAAGTATAAACAGGGAGGTACTAAATGGCAATAGGAAATAGAAAAACACAATGTAAAGAAAAAACAAAGTCAAAAGCTTTGTCTTTGAAAAGAGTAATAAAACGAAAATTAACACTAGTACGAGTGGTTCAGAACAAAAGAGCAGAGACAGAAATAACCAATATTGGAATACAAGGATATCCTAGGAAAAAAGAAGAAATGAATATATTCAGCAAGGGGTGTGAAGTAGTAGGGGACAAAGTCAAAAAGATTAAAAAGGAAGCTGATCATTTAGGGCCTCATAAGGCAAAGTGAGGACCTAAGCTTTTATTCTGGATGACATGAGTGACCACTGCAGGGCTTAGAAAAACTAATGAAGACCTAAATAAAAATGCAGGATGACTATGTTCGTGCATTGGAGAACTACATATTATATAGATGTCAAGAATTGACAAATTAGTTGACAAATTCAATGCAATCCCTAACAAAATCTTAGCAAGTTTTTTTTGTGAAAATTAATAAGCTGACATTACAATTTATATAGAAATACAAAGGGCCAAGAATAGCCAAGACAATCTTGAAGAACAAAGTTGAGAGACGTAAACTGCCAGATATTAAGGCTTATTTTAAAATTATGGTAATTAAGTAATATGGTATTGTGTAAGGATAGACAAATAAATAAAAGAAACAATGTGGAATCCAGAAATAGACCCATATACTTTATGAGGAAAGCAATACTGCAGTGCAG
This sequence comes from Galeopterus variegatus, assembly GCF_000696425.1. Lineage (NCBI taxonomy): Eukaryota > Metazoa > Chordata > Mammalia > Dermoptera > Cynocephalidae > Galeopterus > Galeopterus variegatus. The sequence goes on from NW_007732823.1 coordinate 16,274, forward strand.
TGGGGGAGGGGTGTCCTTTCAACTAAATGGAGTTGAGTCAACTGGGTATTCACATGAGAAAAAAATAAATAAGTCTATCTTTCACCAAACACTCAAGTCAATCCCATGAGAATTTAGATACAATTGTGAAAAGTAAAACAATAAAGCATCCAGAGATGTCATAGGACAATATTTTTATGAATTCAAAGTAGAAGAAGACATCTTACATAGAATAAAAACACATTAACAAAAAAAGAAAAGATTGGTAAGTTCGACTACGTTAAAATTAAGAACTCCTATTTCTCAAAAGACATCATTAAAAGAGTGAAAAAAGACAAACCAAAGAGTGGAAGAAGGTATTGGCAATAAATATACCTGCCATAGTATTGTTAATATGGTATGTATACAGAACTTTTTTGAGTCAATAACAGACAACTCAAGAATGGGCAAAAGACTTGAACAGGCACTTCCCGCGTGCACACACACACACACACACACACACACACACACACACACACACACAGTCAAAATAGCCAAATAGATATGAGAAAAGATGCTCAACTTCATTAGTAGTCAAGGGAAATCTAATTAAAATCAAAGTGACATAGTACTATGCAACAACCAAAAATTAAAAAGATTTAATTCCTAAAACTAAAACGATTAACATACCAAGTTCTGGCAAGAATGTGGAGCAACTGGAATCCCATACATTGTTAGTGAGAGTGCATTTTTACAATTTCTAAAAAGAAAACAATTTAGCATTACCTACCAAAGTTGAAGATACCTGTACCCTATAACATAGCAATATACTCCTAGGTAAAATCCTACAGAAATTTATGCTTTTGTTCACCAGAATTTATGTACAAGAATATTTACAGCATCACTGTAATATCCGTAAACTGGAAAAATCCAAACATCCGTCAGGAATAGAATGTACAAATACATGGCAGTATATTTATACACTGAGATATGGTAGAGTAAAGAAAATAACATGCTAAACACAACATGGACAAATCTTACAAACGTCGTATTAACCAAGAAAAGCCAGACATCAGAAAATGCATAAAGTGTTTTTCCATTTACCTAGACTTCAAAAACAAGCAAAACTTAAATAGACTGTTTATAGATGCATGCTTGGGTAAAAGCATAAAGAAAAGCAAGAATATGATTACCATAAAAGTCAGGATGGTGTTTACCCTTGGACCTGTCTCAACTCGCTCTATTCCTCAGTTTCCTCTCCTGTAAAATGGGTACAGTGATTCTTATCTGAAATATACCTTGAGATTGTGCTCTGGACAATCTCTCCCTTGGAAAGTCCAAAGTCTCAGCATGGAGGTGGAGGGGTCAGCATTTGAAAAATGGTTTTCTCTAGCTGGAATCATCAATACAGACAGTTTGGCCATCTCAGTGGGGCACAGAATGGGACAGGGAAGAAAACACGTAAGACCTGGGATCAGGTACGCTTACTTCAATTTAAAGGCCACTTGGGTGGAGAGTGAAGCGGGAAGGAGGAGGGAAGATGGGAGGAGTGAGGAAGTAGAGAGAATGTTCTAGCGGGAGGGAATTGTCAGCCCAGCCGGGAGAGCTAGGCCTCAGCCTCAGCTCATAAAAATTACTGTGGGGCTTTGGAAAACTCACTTTCCCTCTTTGGCCCTAGTATCTTTCTCTGTACAGTGCGGGGAGTTGAAATTTTAACTCTCTTTTATGGGGCACCTATTCTATATTAGATAGACATTGTACTAGGAGCCGTTATATTTTACATACAGCAGCCTGAGTGGTGAGAATATTGTCCCTGTTTTAAAGGTAGCAATTGTGAGGACCAGATATAAGAAGTCACCATCCAGAGAAAAAGCCAGTTTAGAATTCTCCAATCCATTCATAATATGGATAAGCAAGCGCGGTTTAGTGTTGTCTACTGATACCATTATTTTTACATTGTGAATTTTTAATTATATATCAACTAAATCAATGCATTTTTGTTGATAAAAAAAAGTAGTATATTAGCAATCAGTCCCCTTTGACCACCACCAATGTTGGTCATTTCTAGAGAAATAAGTACTGTCATCAGTTCAGCATGTATTCTTTCTGATTTTATTTCCAAACATTTACTGTAAAAGCATACATTCGAAAGGAAACTATAGAATATATCTTGTACTGTGCCACCCAGGATACAAATTTGAAATGATGCCAAAGAATGACAATAATATTAATAATAATGTTTCATATTAGATATTTCAATATAATACAGGTCTTCCAAAGTTTCCAAAAATTGTAAAGAACCATATAACTTATAGCAGTAAAGAGCACTAATTGTGAATTTTGTTTATGTTATTGACACTTGGCTATATTACTTAAGCCTACTCTACATACTAAAGCATATACTAAAATACTGTATTTAACCATAAAGCTAATGATTGTTAATGTCCTGTGAATAAACACATTGTTATTAATGCTTTAGAATATTTTAAATTATTTTGTAAGTTGGACAGTTATTTTAACATTCACTTTTATTAAAATTTAAAATCTTTTAATTACTACACTAGTCTCATCCAAATATTTATCAAATCATAGTGCTTTTGGAGGACTTAGAAAATTTATAAAAACTGATTACTTTGAAATGGAAATTAGAGGTTATAATATACTACAAAGACACTTAAACACCATAATGTATTGTGTAGTTAATTTAGTGGAGAACACTCTATATGACATCAGAGCTAGCGCTGAGAAAATTAAAAAAGCAGAGTAGATACATTCTACAATGGATGTAAATTTGTGCTCTCCGAGAATGCATTCTTCCTATTCTATGTCTATTCCTGTGGGGATAATAGGACTGANATAATAATCATATACATTGTATATTGACAAAATAAAAAATTAAAAAAAAAAAAAAAAAGAATTCTCCAATCCATTCATAATATGGATAAGCAAGTGCGGTTTAGTGTTGTCTACTGATACCATTATTTTTACATGGTGAATTTTTAATTATATATCAACTAAATAAATGCATTTTTATTGATTAAAAAAAAAGTAGTATATTAGCAATCAGTCCCCTTTGACCACCACCAATGTTGGTCATTTCTAGAGAAATAAGTACTGTCATCAGGTCAGCATGTATTCTTTCTGATTTTATTTCCAAGCATTTGCTGTAAATGCATACATTCGAAAGGAAACTATAGAAAATATCTAGTAAGTTGCCACCCAGAATAAAAATTTGAAATGATGCCAAAGAATGACAATAATAATAATAATGTTTCATATTAGATATTTCAATATAATACAGGTCTTCCAAAGTTTCCAAAAATTGTAAGGAACCATATAACTTATAAGTGGTAAAGAGCACTAATTGTGAATTTTGTTTATGTTATTGACACTTGGCTATATCACTTAAGCATACTCTACAAACTAAAGCATGTACTAAAATACTATATTGAACAATCAAGCTCATGATTGTTAATGTCCTGTGAATAAACACATTGTTATTAATGTTTTAGAATATTTTAAATTATTTTGTAAGTTGGACAGTTATTTTAACATTCACTTTTATTAAAATTTAAAATCTTTTAATTACTACACCAGTCTCATCCAAATATTTATCAAATCATAGTGCTTTTGGAGGACTTAGAAAATTTATAAAAACTGATTACTTTGAAATGAAAATTAGAGCTTGTAATATACTACAAAGACACTTAAACACCATAATGTATTGTGTAGTTAATTTAGTGGAGAACACTCAATATGACATCAGAGCTAACGCTGAGAAAATTTAAAAAGCAGAGTAGATAGATTCTACAATGGATGTAAATTTATGCTCTCCGAGAATGCATTCTTCCTATTCTATGTCTATTCCTGTGGGGATAATAGGACTGAATGATGCAGGTTTTGAATTTTTCCAGGCCTTTATAAATGAAATCCTGGAATAGTGTGCTCTATTGTTGTACGTAAGAGTGAAGCAAATTTTAATATTTTTTGGTTCGTTTTTGTTCCTATATTTGGTATTTACATTTGTTTTTAAACCCTTAGGAGATATGTATGACTTTTACAAAAATAGATCAATGCCTTATATTCTTGTGTAAAGTGTATTTTATTTAAAGATATTTTGTAAACTCCACCATGTCAATGAGTATGTTCCTGCATTATAATTTTTAATGGTTACCTAATATCCCATCTTATAGATTTCTACGAGTTATTTTATCTTTTTTTAATTTAGATTTTTTGCAATGTAAATGTTAACATAAACCATGAGAAATATACCTATAATGTAACTTTGGACAATTATTTCCTTAAATCATATTCCTAGAAATAGAATTGCTACATTAAAGTGTATGCTCCTTTTAAATCTTGGTATAAAGTGACGTCCAAATTGTTTTATAAATTATATTGCAGAAAGAAATTTATGAGAATGAACATTTCCCCCAACTTATGCCCACCCTGGATATCATTATTCTTTATAATCTCTGCCAACTGTAAATGCCAAAACATGTATTTAAACATTTGCATTTTTTATTTGTAGTTTATGGACTGTTCTCACATATTTATTCCTCATTTGCATTTTCTTTTTTATTACTTGCCCTTCATATCCATAGATCATTTTTATGGTAGTGTGATCTTCTTATAAATGTGTAAGAGATAATTAAATAAAGTCAATAAAGCGTTTCCTTCATACACTTAACAAATATATTTTCCAAGTGTGTTTCTACTTGATTTTTTTCTGAAACTAAGGTTTTAAATTTTTCTAGAGTAAAATTTGGCAGTCATTTCTTTTGTGGCTGCTGCCTTTGATGGCCTGCCATCTTTACCCAGATATTAAACTTAAAAATTCTTTTATATTTTCTCTGGATACCTGATAATTTATTGTTAAAATGTTAAATCAAGAGTCTATATGAAATTTATGTATTGTAGCATGTATGTACAAGAGATATAATCTTCCTCTCCCCTTACCATCACCTCTAATTTCCTAACATAATTTATTTTACTTTTATTTATTTATTTATTTGTTTGTTTGTTTGTTTTAATTTTTTAATTTTTGGGGTGGGGGCTGGTACACGCTTTAAATTATTTTGTTTTATTTTATTTTATTTATTTATTTCCTAACATGAATTTTTGACTACCCAGTCCCCTGCTTAGAAATTCCACCTTTATCATATTCTAAATTCTTATGAACTCTTGGGTTTGTACCCATTCTTCTAAGGAGCAGTGGCAACCTTTTGAACATTGCATTAATATTAAACATATTCATATCTAATAGGAAATACTCTGATTTTTCAATTAAAAAAGTCTTGGCTGCTCTCCTAAGGTTTTTTGTTCTTCCGGATGAAATTTAAATGTATTCTGATAAGTAAAATAAATTTTTTTTAAAAATCAAGGAAAAAACTCACATCACTCGACTTATTGAGATTTTGATTGGAATTCTGTAAATAAAAAGTCTTGGCTGCTCTCCTAAGGTTTTTTGTTCTTCCGGATGAAATTTAAATGTATTCTGATAAGTAAAATAAATTTTTTTAAAAAATCAAGGAAAAAACTCACATCACTCGACTTATTGAGATTTTGATTGGAATTCTGTAAAAGAATATTGAGTCTTCCTATCTAAGAAAGCAGTACCTGTCTCGATTTACATCTTTAATGTCGCACAGTAGAGTGTAATCATTTCTTTTGTGTAAGTTGTGTCCAATTCTTGTTAACTTGGTCCTAGATACTGAATGCTACTATGAATGGAACTTATTGTTTATAAGATATTATTATCTTCTTATCAGTGAATGGCAGAAGAGAAATAATTGATATCAAGGTATATTGACCTGCACCTCATCTTAGCCAGGTTCATATTACCAAAAATGGAATGAACTAAACAAAAAGGGGGGGGGATGAAGAAACAATGAGACAAACTCAAATAAAAGAACATTCTTCAAAACAACTGGCATGTCCTCTTCAAAATTACCAATGTCATGAAAGAGAATGTTTGGGGAACAAGATTGAAGGAGTTTAAATTACACGACAGCTGGATGTAATAAATGATCCTAAATTGGGCCCTAGGTCAGGGGAAAAAATGTGATAAAGGATATTATTGGGACAATGGGTGAAATTTGAATATGGTCTAGATATTAGATAATAATATTGTATCAGTATTCAATTTCTTGGATTTGATTATTGCGTGGTGGTTATGTAAAAAAAGAAAAGAAAAGCCTCGTTTTTAGGAAATATATGCTGACCTTTTAGAGGTAACAGTTCATGTTTGCAGCTTACTCTCAAAGGGTGAAGAAGATGAGCAAACAGAGACAGGGAGCACAAATGTAGCAAAATATTCACAATTGGTGAACCTAAGCGGACGGTTTACAGATGTTCATTCAGAATGATTCACTTCTGCAACTTTTCTGTAAGTTTGAAATTTTCAAAATATAGAGGTAAAAAGGGTAAGAAAATTATTAACATGCTTAACGAAAAGACCAAAATAACACATTGAGCTTGTGGGGTCCTATTTCAGTAAAAGTATGACCTAACATTGACCGTGGTCATCTCTGGAAGGGAAGATTATGAGTGCACTCATTTAATCAAATTTTCCTTTGATTTATGTGTATTTGCTCTTTTATCCGTGGTTTTAGCGTATTATTTTTGAGATCCAGTTTTGAGGCAAGTTGTATTTGCACTCCGGGGAGAAAACTTGCTGGTTCTGGGTATTAATCTTTTACTACATTGCTTGGCTTTAGTTAAATTTTTACTTGTTTTCATACGTGCAGTTGGACATACATCTTTCAAGGTAGCTTTGCATGGAAAGGGACACTGATTGTAGGTGGAGTTGAGTTCAAATCCCTAAACTAGGAGGTTATATGGAACCAGGGCTCCAAACAAAAGTAGAGATAATTTTGGACCACAAATCACCCAACTCGCCAGATAAAGCAGGAACTCCTCAGACATTCGCTAAGTAAGGGGCGCGGGGACTTGCGGGAAAGACTCTGGAATTTGACGGATTACCCCAGAGGGGCCTGGGAACTGGCCCTTCGCAGCTCCTTCTGCGCATGTGCGGTTCTGCCTCGTTGTTAGTCCGCTTCTCTTGTCTCCAGCTTCGCGCTGCAGATCATCGCCGCGCCTGGGGTCTACTCGCAGCTCGGTGAGCGGGTCCTGCTCTACGGGTACGAAGCTAATTTGCAGGGTTGCGCTGCCAAGATTGGGGTTGGTTTGTGTCCACACTGGTGGGAGCAAAAACTTGCGCGAATCCCTCGCGGGCTCAGATCCTATAGCACTTGTTCGCGAGTGTGCTCCGCATTTGCCCGTCTAGAAATGCAAGTGACAGAGGAGGTTCGCTGAGGAGAAGGGAGGGGGGCACGGGTTTCTCGGTCATAACAAAGTGCGCTGGGAAAAGACATTCAAACGTTAAAGAGCTGTTTCCAGAAGCCCCTCGAATTGGCGTGTGCCCTGGCCAGCCATTCATTTGCGAGTCAAATCCACGACATCAGAGGCAATGAGAATGAATTCTTATGACATTTATTATATGCCTTCAGGCTAAGGGCGGGTGGTGGTTCTGTGTATAGCAGGCTGATTTCAGAGCCTGAGTTTGAAAGTGAGACGAGTTCAAATTCCAGCTCTGACCCTGAGTCCCCATGAGCACAATAATGAATCTCTAAGACTCAATTTCCCCAGCTGTAAAATGAGGTTATTCCTAAAACCTGCCTCAGGGTTGTTCTGAGCATTGAATAAGAGAGCATCTATAAAGCTCTCGTTTACTAAGCACGCTGGAAATGTTACCTGTATTTCTCACCTGTCTTTTCTTTAGGTTTATCATTTGATTCTCAAAGACCTCCTTCCTGTAAGGTCGCTGTTAGCAATCCCATTGTAACAGAGAAGAAAACCAAGAGTCTGGAAGTGAAGTCGCATGGCTAGCGAGTGAAAGAACTGGGAGGCAAACCCCAAACAGTTTTATTTCCAAATCTCACGCTTTGGTTTTGATCCAGCAGCTCATTCTTCACAGCAGTGAGCAGCATGGCACATCCGTAAGGCCACAGAGAAGTACCTGGAGTGTGTGAGGACAAAGTCTTCCCTTGAAGCTCTTGGGGATTTGTCTTTCCTGTTCATAACCCTTGGGTTACTGTATGACTGACGCCTCTAGGCCCCTCTTCCAGGGTCCCTCTGCCTGTGCCCTCAGTTTACAGACTCCCAAGCTAGATTTTCTGGCAGTTGTTCTCAAGCTAGCATCCATCACAGTCACCTGAGGGCTTGTTAAAACCCAACAGGTGCTGGGTCCTTCCTCAAGATTTCTGATTCAGTAGGTCAAGGGTGGGGACCAGGAATTTGCCTTTCTATCTAGTTCCCAGGTGATGCTGATGCTGCTGGTCTGGGGACCACACTGTGAGAACCACCATTGCAGGGGATGGTGAATTTCAAGAGGGAGTTGGGACCCAGCTGAAGGTTCCAGTTATTTGAACTTATCCCCTCCAGCAGGGGCCAGATTTCTGCAGATCACATTCTTGTGAGGAAAGGGGAGGATGCCAGGAGCAGGAATCCCACCTGGGAGAACCCCAGTCTACCCAGATACAGCACACCACAGCTGCAGGGCAGAGGTCTAAGAAACAGATACATGCTGTATGTGCTTGCTCTGAAGCGGTTCCCGATCCTTCTGCACTGAATAACATCACCACACTTGAGGTTGCCAAGAACTGTAGGTCACTGGAGAGAGGTGAGCTGGGTTGCGGGCGGTGAGCAAGAGGCAGGCTGCGTGGGAAGAGGAACTCCCATGGAGGGTTGGTGAGAATATGGGCTGCAGTAAGACCAGGCAGGCATTATCTCCACTTCTCCCAGAAACTCCTCCCACCCCTTGAGGTTGCCAAGAACTGTAGGTCAGTGGAGAGAGGTGAGCTGGGCTGAGGGCGGTGAGCAAGAGGCAGGCTGCGTGGGAAGAGGAACTCCCATGGAGGGTTGGTGAGAACATGGGCTGCAGTAAGACCAGGCAGGCATTATCTCCACTTCTCCCAGAAACTCCTCCCACCCCTTAATTCTCCAGTCCCTCTTCTCAGATGCTGCAGAGTCCTCAAACCATTCCCACCCCCACATCTGGAATTTAGGGACAGGCTACCACTCCCCGTTTCTGCCTCTTTAGGAGTATGGAAGGGTTTTCAGGGGTTATGTAATTCTGCCTCAATTTAACAGAGAAAAATATTGTGCCTGCGAGAGTAATTAGGATAGCACTTAAGTGCATGGTTTCTTCAGCAAGACTGCCAGGGTTCAAAGCCCAGCACCACCATGTTACTATAACTTTCTTCCCCTTGATTTTCTTATTTACAGAATGGGACTCATAATAGTACCTACATCTTGCGTTATTTTAAGGATTGCATGAGGTAATACATGTAAATACTTAGAACAATGCCTGTTACACAGTAAGCACTATACAAGTATTGTCAGTATCTTAATATTATTAGAACTAGATTATTATAATCTAGGTTTGCCTTAATCATCAGTGGCAAAGCCAAAAGGAGCTCCAAGGCCCCCTAACTCTCAGGCCATTTGACTCAGTTAAGACAAAACTAGTTTCTTAATTAAAAAGCCTTTGCACACGCTGAAACCAGAGGAAAACAAACCTTTAAAAAAAAAAAAAAAAAAAGACTCCCTTAAAGCCTATCTATCTCTGTTGTCACAGGTTTCTGTTCATTTTTTAATCTCAAGAAGTAAAAATATAAGTAGAAAATTAAATGAGATCTCTGTAAGGTTTTTATTGTATCAGTTTTTATACTTTTATTATTGAAATATTAAAAACATACAAAAGTAAAGAAAAGACAATGATTCCCATGTGCTTGTCACAGTTTCAACATATAGACAATTTTATTTCATCTACACACCTCCCCCAGCATAACACATACATATGTACCTACACTTTCCCCTTTCCTACCTTCCTCTACTGGATTATGGGTCAATTAAGAAAAATAAATTAGAAAGAGAGAGGGAAATAGAGAGTAGAACAGTGGTTATGAGAGGCAGAGAAAGTGGGGGGAAGGGCGGGGGGACCAGGGAAAGGTTAGTAGACTGGTACAAAGTTACAAATTACAGTTAGATAGGAAGAATAAGTTCTGATGCTCTAGGGTGACAATAGCTAATAATATTGTACATTTCAAGATAGGTAGGAAAGAGGATCTTGAATGTTATAACCACAAATGGTAAATGTTTAGGTGATAGATATGCTGACTATTCTGATTAGATCATTATACAATATTTGCAGGCATCAAAACAACTAACTGTACCCCATAAACATGTACAATAAAAAAAGTTAATTAAAATTTAAAAATCTCAGACAGATATGCTGACTATTCTGATTAGATCATTATACAATATTTGCAGGCATCAAAACACCTAACTGTACCCCATAAACATGTACAATAAAAAAAGTTAATTAAAATTTAAAAATCTCAGACATCACAAAATTAATGTACAATAAAAAAAGTTAATTAAAATTTAAAAATCTCAGACATCACAAAATTATAAACATGTTTAATAATGGCATGATGGCATGGTATCTCATCCTTCATTGTAATGTGGTTTGTTTAACCAGGTCCTTCTTAGTTGAATGTTATATTATTTATATTTGTCTGCTATTAAATCAGAGGAAGTAATAAATTGGAAGAAACCAGTAAGAAACAAATATTTACTTTTCCCAATGAAAAGCCTGCTTCTCTTGGCTCCGTTAGCTGCCCCTTCTGAGGGGTCAAAGAGACATTCTCCTGCCGTGTGGCCCTTTGGCAGCAGATATGTGTGGATTTCTGGGCAAGCTCTGTGAGGACCGTAAAGGGAAACCATATTTCTCATTATCTCTTTGCTCCTTCCCTCTCCTCCAGCTCTGCCTTTGCAGTTCTCTGAACTTTTCCAGGAGCAGAAGAAAATGAACATATCTCAGGTGAATCGTTTACTTACTACTAAATTTTTCAGTGAAATTTAAGAGTTAGTTTGCATTTTTAGTAACCGTGTTTGTCAATTGCTTTTCATTTCCTGAGTTTTTTCTTTCATTATTATTTTACTTTCTTTTTTTCTTCTTCCAGTAGTTTTGAAGGTCTATATTTTATTTTTATTCTATTATTGATTGCTATTGATGTTTCACACATGTGTAACATATTTTTCTATCAACATCAGGAATTTTTTCCATCTATAATATCACCTAAACAAGATAGACTTCTCCTTCATCCCAGGTTTTATGGAAATTATTTAAATACTTTTCTTTTTTGTTTTTTTTTCCGTTTATATAATAAATATATATATTTTAATCCTTTGCTAACAGTTACATCACACCATCTAGCTACTCGAACAACAATAATTTAAATTCGAATATATGTTTTCTGATTACTTTTGCTGTCCCAAGTTTGAAGACAGAGTGACAAAATTATAATAGTTGGTCAGCTATAATATTATCTACAGTTTAGGTTTGCATATTATGTTCCAGTCACTGTTAAATTCCTTAACTGGATTAGTTCATATAATTCTGACAGTATTATGAGGTAGGTATTTTTATTACACCCTTTTCACTGAGGGCTATAAAGATTTAACTATCTTCTCAAGAGCTTGTAGCTGAAATAGTTAATAGTTAAATAGTTAAAACATCATTAGATATTTGGCCAGTTGGAGTCCAAGTCCACTGCAAGTTTCTCACCCACTTTTGGGAATAAGTTATCATCTTCCTGTGTTTCAACCTACCCAAGAACTTGGAATGGGAGATCTCTTAGGTACAGGGTTGTCAGATAAGACACAGGGCAGAGGCTGGTGGGTTAGCTCAGCTGGTTAGAGCATGGTGCTGTTAACACTAAGGTCCAGGGTTCCATCCCTGTACTGGCCAGCTGCCCCCAAAAAGGACACAAGGCATATAAAACAAAGCCTATCTTGTAAGGGACATGCTTATCCTAAAACGTATTTGTTGTTTATCTGAAGTTCAAATTTAACTGGGTGCCCTATATTCTCATTTACTAAATCTGGCAACCCTACTTAGGTAGGAGGGGAATTTTAGGTACCCTCTGTGACTATCAGGGCTGGCAGTCCCGGCTCCTCCAGAGAACCAGCCCTTCTTTGTCTTTAGTGGCTCATTTTATTGCCTCATTCCAGACAGCCTATTGGTGATCTGGTGTGACCTGCTTCAGCTTCGCCGTCAATCACGGTAGCAGCTCCTCTTCCAAAGTTTCAGGAATTCTCAGGCTTGGTACCCACATATGTAGCTTTATTGTAAAATGTAAACACTTTGCCTACATACCCCTTATAAATAACAGTTCTTACTTGTCTCTTCTGTCTGCTGACCGTAATTTTCATCTGTCATGTTTTCTTCTTCCTCTGATTCTGCTGAGTTTTGCTAGAGGCCTTTGGGTTGTTTTACAGAATGACTGTGGTCAGTGCACCTTCTCTCTCTGGACCTCTGAAAATGCCTCGCTCTGCTGTGCTCCAGGAATGGCTGACCGATTAAAGCCTTCTGGTTCAAAATCCTTTTCCCTCAGAGTACCAGGAGAAAAGACAATCTCCGGTATCTCCTAACCTTAGGAGAGGCTGAGGAGAGGTTGCCTGGAGGTTTGATTTTTCATTCCTTTGTTTTTCTTTATCCTTGGAGTTCAGATATTTCACCCGTGTCTGGTTATTTGTTCTTTTTTCAGTATTCCTGCTTGGTTGTTGTATGTGTCCTGTTTTGATGAAGATGCAGATTCTCTGAGATGTTTTCAGTTATTTCTGTGATTATTTCTGTCCTTCCATCCTTTTGTTCTTGCCGCCCGGAAATCCTGTTAGACCTCCAGTGCCTCTCCTGGGTCTGTCGTCTGTGTTCCTTGACTTGTCCTTCATCATTTCTGTTTCTCTGTGTTTTTGTTCCATGCACTGACAGATCTCCTCAGTGTTGCCACCCGTGTCATTCATTTACAAGCCTATCTTGAGGGTTTTGGGCTTTGTTTTCACAAGTCAGTAACAAAATATTTAATATCTGTGTGCTTCTTCCTTTTTCCTAGCAAATTTTTCATATTTTATGGAAGCCAGACTCACTCTTACATTGCTTTAGGGACACCAATTTGAATTTTTAAATGTCATTCATTTACAAGCCTCATCTTGAGGGTTTTGGGCTTTGTTTTCACAAGTCAGTAACAAAATATTTAATATCTGTGTGCTTCTTCCTTTTTCCTAGCAAATTTTTTATATTTTATGGAAGCCAGACTCACTCTTACATTGCTTTAGGGACACCAATTTGAATTTTTAAAAAATATTCTCTTCAATATTTTAATTAAATTTGTCTTCATAGCCTCCAACTTATTCATCTTTATGCTTATCTTTTAGTCTATTGTTTTCTATGTACATTAAATTTGTTTAGCAGTCTTTGAGTCTGTTCTTGATGCTTACTTTTTAGGCTACTGGTTTTCCTCCAGTGACTGGGCTGTTTTTTGTTTTCTGTGAATAGGAAAGTAAAAACTTCATTAGATCAGAAGAGGTGACCGATGTGCATTTACTCAGCAGCGTGGAGGTTTCCTTGGCAAGCTTTTGCCTTGAATGGAAGGATTGGTGAGGCTTTTTATGTGAATTGTTGGGAGATGTGTACAGACACTCTCTTTAGGCTGCACAGAGAGGGGCAAGGAGACAAGCTCCAGGGGACCTCCTCCTTCTGCAGTATGTCACCAAACAGCAGAGCACATTAGTCTGTTTCCCCAAGGTTGCCCTACAAGAAAGGCTGTGCCCGCATTGGGGTACTGTGTGCAGTACCCTGCTTCTCTCTCTGGGTTCTCACAGAGTGCTGGGGGCGGTTCCCTGCTTTTTATAGGGAACATTCTCCTGAGCATTAACCCTCAGCCAACCCTTTCAGGGGTAAGGAACCGCCAAGAAGTCTGGCAATCCTTCTGTTCCTCATGTTCCCCGTTCAACCCCCAGCTGCAGCTGCTTCTGAGCTGGGAGGTCTTGCTGAGACCTGAGACTTCTGCCCATTCTCTGCTCGTACAAAGGGGTGAGCATGATGCCTCCTACTCTAGATTTTGTGGAAACCATCCAAAATTTCTCACTGGCTGGTGGCACCTCTCTGTACCACTCTGCTGTGATAAATGCAGTGTTGTTTTGTTGTTTCTCCCTGGCTGTCGTCTTAGAAGCAGAGGACGTAAATGTGTGCCCAGCCCATTGTGTTGAGCTAAGAGTGTCACTTACTCCTGAAATAGTCACTTCTGAGACCCTCTTCATTCATTCAACAGCTGCTTACTGAGCACCATTGGGGACCAGGACTCTGCTAGATATAGCCACAGAGGCCTGGTTCTGGTTCCTTCCTGGTCTCCAGGGCCTGCTCTTCTTCCTCTGCTGTTCCTTAGGCTCTGTATCCTCAACCTTCATGTTCTTTGTGAACAAGCTTCCTTTTCTGATGGCTTCAGATACCACTGAGATACTCATGATTTCCAAAAGTTTATCTTTTTTCTAGATCTCTCTCTTGAGCTTCAAGACCTTATGTCTAACTATTGTGTGGAAGCAGAGGACATAAATGTGTGCCCAGCCCATTGTGTTGAGTTAAGAGTGTCACTTACTCCTGAAATAGTCACTTCTGAGACCCTCTTCATTCATTCAACAGCTGCTTACTGAGCACCATTGGGGACCAGGACTCTGCTAGGTGCTGCAGATATAGCCGCAGAGGCCTGGTTCTGGTTCCTTCCTGGTCTCCAGGGCCTGCTCCTCTTCCTCTGCTGTTCCTTAGGCTCTGTGTCCTCAACCTTCATGTTCTTTGTGAACAAGCTTCCTTTTCTGATGGCTTCAGCTACCACTGAGATACTCATGATTTCCAAAAGTTTATCTTTTTTCTAGATCTCTCTCTTGAGCTTCAAGACCTTATGTCTAACTATTGTGTGGACGTCTCCACCTGTTTCACAGATACCTTTAGTATAACACGTCCAGGATTTGTCTCTCTCTCTATTTCTGCTTAATGTATTCTTTCACCTGTTTTGTTAATCTTGGTATTTGGTACCAGCAACAACCCAGCTGCTCTTATGGATAATCTGAGAGTAATGCTTCATTTTTCCTTCGCTGCTTAACCAATTTTTGGTCAATTCCATGTAGAATTCTCAGTCCCCACTGCTACTAAATTGAGGTAGGTGGTCATCTCTCTATGATCTTCTCTCCTAACTTCCCTTTAAAACAGAGTTGGTTTTTTATTGAAACATAATTGATTATATGTATTTGCAGGGTACAGAGTTGACCATCAGTATTTGTGTACAATATGTGATGATCAAATCAGGATAATTAGTGTATTAATCATTGCAAAATGCAATCATTCTTTGTGTCCATTAACCAATTTTTCCCTAACCCTCCTCCCGCTCCCCCTTTCCCACCTCTAGTAATCATAGTTCTGTTCTCTTCTCTTGAAAGTTCAACATACTATTGTGATTTTTCTGTTTATTTATTTATTAGCTCCCTCTTATGAATGGGGACAGGCAGTATTTCTCTTTCTGTGCCTGGTTTATTTCACATAACTTAATTTTCTCCAAGCTCATCCATGTTACTACAATGGCAGAATTTCATTCTTCCTTATGGCAGAGTAATATTCTATTGTGTATATGTATTAGTCCGTTTCTGTTGCTTCTAACAAAATACTTGGAACTAGGTATTTTATAAAGAAAATAAAATTTATTGCTTATAGTTTCAGAGGCTGGAATGTCCCAAGTCCATCTGCGTGGCGACAGTGACCCAGGGGTGTCACATTGTGAAATGGTAGAAGCAGAGAGAGCAGAGAGACAGACTCTCCTATTCTTTTTAAGCCCTCAGAACCAT
>NW_007732823.1:32403-37703 GCF_000696425.1 Galeopterus variegatus
CATGGATGTTGAAAAGAAAACTGCCAAATCAGGGACGCTCAGGTAAGTCGAGGTCGGAGAGAAAGTAGCTGGAGAAATCAGATCCCAGGTGGCCAGTTCAGGGATCGGTATCTTTGAAATGTATTTTAGAAATCTCTTTTAGAGGCTCTAGACTTTTAGAAGTGACTAAAGAGAGATGACCACCATACTTTAGGCATCATACCTCCAAATATCGGGGCTTCTGGATAGCTGAACACGTGGAGGTTTCTGAAGGGAGGCATGACCGGAAGGGGCGTGGAAGCTCGCATCCCTTCCCCTATACCTCGCCCTGTGCATCTCTTCCCTCTGGCTGTTCATTTGTGTCCTTTATAATAAGCCAGTAAATGTCACTTTCCTAGTCTTTACCAGCCTGAGCTTCTGCCCGAGCTCACTCTCCACTTCATAGCCCACATCAGCTAACTCATGCAGACCTACACCCAGGCCTCTTGGCACAAAGGGCAGATTTCATCTCCTCTATCAATTTCGTCACCAAGAGGGTTGTTGAGTGAGGACCCATGAGGCCACAATAGCAGAGGAGTGTAACGTGACCATTTCTCAAGACCTGGAAGCCCATCTTCTAAAAGGGAATCTGCTCAGGGTCCTCTAAGGGAAGGAGAGGGATCGAACCCTGTTCCTGCTTCTTACCAGATGTGTGACTCCGGAAAATGGATTTACTCTCTGTAAGCCTGAACTTGTCCTCTGTAAAGTGGGAAACAATTGATACTTTCCCCACAGAGTCATGTGGGGAAAATGTGAAAACCTGAATAAATGTTTGGCACATAGTATGACTTCAACCAATGTTTGTTCTGCCCACCATAATTCCTCTTCACCATAAAGACACTTTGACATAAAACAAAGAGCAAAACTGTCAGAGAGAGCATTTGGAAATGTTGCAATAAGAAATGAAACGCACAAGCATTTACATAATGTAAAAAAAAACAACCTCCAAATATCACTCTTATACATAAATGTTTGTTGATTTCTGTTTGACTTTAATAGGGATTTGCTTAGTTTTTATTGAATCCAGTTGCTGCTTTCCTCATCCTAGACCTATATTTCTGCTTTTCTCTCTGTTTAACACTGTGTAAGCATGCATTTATTTTGTGCATTCCTTCACTCAATAAATATTTATTAAGCTCCTGCTATGCTCCAGTCACATTCCAAGCTCAGGGGATACAGGAGCAAAGTCTCCACTATCAATAGATCCACCTAGCAAATAAATGCATAATATGTCCAGTAGTAATCAGCACTATGAAAAATTAAAGTCAGAGGCTGACAAGGAATGCTGTTTTAGGAAAAGAGGTTAAGGGAGACCTCTTTGAGGAGGTAAACACTTGAACAGTAGAATGGAGTTTGAATGAAGGGATGGAGTGAGCCATGGGTTATCTGAGAGATTCCCAGACCAGGGCACAGCAGGTGCCAGGCCTTGAAACAGCAGTGTGTTTGGTGTAGTTAGAGAACAGCAAGGAAGTTAGAGGGACATGAGGGAGTCAAGTGAGGAGAAAGAAGCAGGTGATGTCAGGGAATTAGCTGGAGGAAAAGCTTTATAGGCCAGGTGAAGACTTTCAGTTTCACTGAGTGAAATAATAAGTAAGAGAATAGGCCAACGGCGACAACTTTAAACACTACGTTTGGAAGTCAGGAGGACACAGGACTCTAGCAAGGGAGACTGAGAAGGACCATCCAGTGTGGTATGGGGAGAACCAGGAGAGAGTGGCGTCTCCGGAGCCACGTGAACAAAGTGTTTTAAGAAGGAAGGAGTGGGCTGGCCGGTTAGCTCAGTTGGTTAAAGCATGAGGCTGTTAACACCAAGGTCCAGGGTTTGATTCCTGTGCCAGTCAGCCCCCCAAAACAAATAAATAAACAAATAAAAGGCAGAAGTAAATTCCAATAGGCAGATGGCAGTGTAAAGGCAACATTGCCCCTTCTTTTCTTGCAAATTATCCAAAAGCCACAAGGAAAATAAAAAACAAAATGTCAACTCCATTTTCATTGGTGGTTGGAGGCAGCTGAAATCTCAAATAATTTTTTTTTTTTTGTAAGACTATTTTTGTAGCACTTTTAGGTTTTCAGAAAAATTGAGCAGAAAGTGCAGGTGGTTCTCATACTCCCCCACCCACCCAACAAAATTTGTCCTTTTATTAACATTTTACATTAGTATGGTACATTTGTTACCTTTATAAACCAATATTTACCTATTATTACTAATTCAGTTTTCCATTAAGGTTTCCTCTTTGTGCTGTAGAGATCTATGGGTTTTTCCAAATGCATAATGTCATATATTTACTGTTGCGGTGTCATACAGAATAGTTTCACTGCCCTAAAAAATCCCCGATGCTCCACATGCTTATCCCTTTCTCCCTCCCTCCCTCCTGAAACCCTGGCTACCTCTGACTTTTTTTCCCATTACCTCAACCATTTATTATTTCTTTGTGTTGGGAACATTCAAAATCCTCTCTGCTAGCTAATTGATAGTATACAATAAATTGTCATTAATTAGTCATGCTACAGTGCTATAGAACTATTTCTCCTGTCTAGTTGTACTTTTGTATCCTTTAACCTACTTCTCACTACCCCCCCTCCTACCCTTTCCAGCCTCTGGTAACCGCCATTCTACTCTCTATTTCTATGTGATCAACTTTCTTAGCCTCCACATAGGAATGAGAACATGAGAAACTTGAGAGTAGGTAAGTGGTTGGAAATGAACAATATATGGAATTAAAAGAGGCTTTTCTAATAGGAGCTGACAACATTGTAGAATTGTGGAATGATCACTTGAACATGTATTGTGAATTTAGGTGTAAGAATCTAGTACAAAATCTGAGCAAAAAAATGTAATATCAAATTTTCTTTGCTAGCATATTGACTTCTATGTGTATTTTACCTACTACAGAAAATTCATGTTTGTAAGCATACAATCGACGTTACTGCATAAAATGTGAGTAGCAGAGGATAACAATAATCATTCACAGACAGAATTGTTTGAGATAAATAAAGACAAAAGTTAATAAGAGTGCTTGAACCGTGTTGAGTAGTCAGGTGCTTGCTTGCATTCTTCTAGAAAAGAGAAACAAGAAAGGAAGAAAATATAAAAACATATTTAAAAATTAGAGTTCAAAAGTTATGACTGTGTAACAACCTGCACATGGATGCATATAGTATCTTCATTCATAATTGCCAAAACGTGGAAGCAACCAAGATGTCCTTCAGCAGATGAATAGATAAAAACTATTTCTCCTGTCTAGTTGTACTTTTGTATCCTTTAACCTACTTCTCACTACCCCCCCTCCTACCCTTTCCAGCCTCTGGTAACCGCCATTCTACTCTCTATTTCTATGTGATCAACTTTCTTAGCCTCCACATAGGAATGAGAACATGAGAAACTTGAGAGTAGGTAAGTGGTTGGAAATGAACAATATATGGAATTAAAAGAGGCTTTTCTAATAGGAGCTGACAACATTGTAGAATTGTGGAATGATCACTTGAACATGTATTGTGAATTTAGGTGTAAGAATCTAGTACAAAATCTGAGCAAAAAAATGTAATATCAAATTTTCTTTGCTAGCATATTGACTTCTATGTGTATTTTACCTACTACAGAAAATTCATGTTTGTAAGCATACAATCGACGTTACTGCATAAAATGTGAGTAGCAGAGGATAACAATAATCATTCACAGACAGAATTGTTTGAGATAAATAAAGACAAAAGTTAATAAGAGTGCTTGAACCGTGTTGAGTAGTCAGGTGCTTGCTTGCATTCTTCTAGAAAAGAGAAACAAGAAAGGAAGAAAATATAAAAACATATTTAAAAATTAGAGTTCAAAAGTTATGACTGTGTAACAACCTGCACATGGATGCATATAGTATCTTCATTCATAATTGCCAAAACGTGGAAGCAACCAAGATGTCCTTCAGCAGATGAATAGATAAACAAACTGGTACATCCAGACAATGAGATATTATTCAGCACTAAAAAGAAATGAGCTATCAAGCCATAGAAAGACATGGAGGAAACTTAAATGTATATTACTAAGTGAAAGAAGCTTGTCTGAAAAGGTTATGTACTGTATGATTCCAACTATGTGACATTCTGGAAAATGCAAAACTATGGAGACAGTAAAAAGATCGGTGGTTTCCAGAGGTTGGGAGGGTGCAAGGATGAATAGGCAGAGCACAGAGGATTTTTTGGGCAGTTATAATATTCTGTATGGAGCTCTAATGGTGTATACATGCCATTTTGTCNCAGAGTAATATTCTATTGTGTATATGTATTAGTCCGTTTCTGTTGCTTCTAACAAAATACTTGGAACTAGGTATTTTATAAAGAAAATAAAATTTATTGCTTATAGTTTCAGAGGCTGGAATGTCCAAAGTCCAGGGAACATATCTGGTGAGGGTCTTTGGTAGTGGCTTTACAGCAACACAGGAGTCTCACATAACAGAAAATCGTGGAGCAGAGGGAGACAGAGAGAGAGAGAGAAAGTGAGCCCCTCATGCCCTCTCCTTTTAAAGCTCTCAGAACCACACCCATGACCACCATTAAACCATCAACTTAATCACCTCTTCAAGGCCCTGCCTTTCAATTATCATAATAAGATTTTCTACCCTCTTAACACTTTCACAGTGGGGACCAAGTCTCCAACACATTAAACTTTGGGGAGACACAATTCAATCCATAATATTTATTNCTCCCACTTATGAGTGAGGACATGCAGTATTTTTCCCTCTGTGCCTGGCTTATTCACTTAACGTATTTTCTCCAAGCTCATCTGTGTTGCTGTGAATGGCAGAATTTCATTCTTTTTATGGCTGAGTAGTATTCCATTGTGTATATATACCACATTTTCCCCAGTCATCCATCAATGGACATTTAGGTTGATTCCATGCCTTGGCTGTTGTAAATAAAGCTGCGATAAACATGGGAGTGCAGGTATCCTTTAAACATGATGATTTTCATTCCTGGGGGAATATATCCAAAAGTAGGATTGTTGGATTGTATGATAGCTCTATCTGTAGTTTTCTGAGAAACCTCCATATTGTTTTCCATAATGGCTGCGCTAATTTAGAGTCCCATCAACAGTGTATAAGGGTTCTCCTTTCTTCACATCCTCACCAACATTTGTTATTCTCTTTTTGATACTAGCCAGTCTAACTGAGGTTATATAATATCTTCTTGTGGTTTTGATATGCATTTCCCTGATGATTAGTGATGTTCAGCATGTTTTCATGTACCTGTTGGCCATTTGTATGTCTTTCTTTGAGAAATACCTATTCAGCTCC
>NW_007732823.1:38611-41548 GCF_000696425.1 Galeopterus variegatus
TGCCAGATGCCTCCATGATGATAAAATCACCTCTGGCTGAGAACCACTGCAACCTTCGCCACCCTGCTTCTGGAGCATTACTTTCAAATTATAAATCTAGTCATACTACTTATTTATATGTCTCCATTGTCCACGGAAATGATCTCAAAGGTGGGGGTGTGCACCCCAGGGAACTGCACAAAATAATCAAGTGGTACATGGAAAGAAAGTATTAGAATATTCATTTACATTTGCTTTGTATCTAAAAGAACTTTAGAAAGTTGTTAAGCTTGACTTTTGATGTATGGCTTGAGAGTTGTCTACATACATAATTTATAAACACATTGAGAGATGTTCAGGAATGTTTGTCGATGGGTGACTGAATATTTTGAAGGCCACTGGTCTTTTGGAGAAAGTCCAGAATTCCTCAGTCTGACCACTGAATACCTCATTGTTCTTTATCTCATTCAAGCCCCAACTTTATTCTTCTCTCACCCCGTGCTACTTGCAATTCCTTTCACATGGGGTGGTTTTAATGTTGTCTGTGACTCTGATTATGCTGGTGTCCCATGTTCACACAAACTCCCTGTTCATGTACAATCAAATCTTTATCTTCTTGATGAAGTACGACCTGAAAAAAGGAGAATTAACTTTTCTCCTCCTTCATGACCTCATCTGCCTTGACCACATATTTTTTCATGGCTCCCATAATTCATTATTGTATGTGTATGTCTATGTAGAAAGCCTCCTTGTCAGTCTGTAAGATCTTTAAAAACATGATCAATGTCTTATTTGCCTTAGTGCCTTCTGCAACTAGAACAGTTCCAGGTATGTAGAGGAAACTTAAATTGTTTGATGAATTAATAAATGAATTTATAAATAAATACAGAGGCCTAGGATTCCCATTATGATTTCTGTTTCTCCCACAAAATATAACATAAAGAAAGGTACATTTAGACAACTTTGTAACATTTTCTGGAAAACTTAACAGTGAACACAGCAGGAATTAGTTTCCTGTGTATTCCCCTGGTCTTGAGCACTTCAGATTGAGTGGATTGGACTATTACAGGGATCAATGTTGTTTGAGGATGTATCTGTGCACTTCACCCAGGAGGAGTGGCAGCTACTGGACCCTGTTCAGAGGCTCCTGTACAGGAATGTGATGCTGGAGAACTACAGGCACCTGGTGTCACTGGGTAAGCCCAGCTTCCCATGCAATTCCCAACAGCACACATTTTTCTATCTTAGGAACCAAATCATTGTAGAGAGTAATGAGTTTTCTGCTGGAAATTTTGTTCAAGACTCTTAAGGCACTTGAAAAAATACTGTATTCTCACTTCCCTGATAAAAGGGTCTGCTCTGATGAAGCACAGTTAAGCACCATCATTACGTAGTTTCTAAAGCTTCTTCCTTCTTGTCCTTCAAAGGACCTGAACACTGAGCAACTTTACCAAGTCTCATGTCCTTTCCCATTACAGGGCACTGTGTTACCAAACCTGAGCTGATATTCAAGTTAGAGCAAGGAGAAGAACCATGGATGTTGAAAAGAAAACTGCCAAATCAGGGACGCTCAGGTAAGTCGAGGTCGGAGAGAAAGTAGCTGGAGAAATCAGATCCCAGGTGGCCAGTTCAGGGATCGGTATCTTTGAAATGTATTTTAGAAATCTCTTTTAGAGGCTCTAGACTTTTAGAAGTGACTNAAGTCAGAGGCTGACAAGGAATGCTGTTTTAGGAAAAGAGGTTAAGGGAGACCTCTTTGAGTAGGTAAACATTTGAACAGTAGAATGGAGTTTTGAATGAAGGGATGGAGTGAGCCATGGGTTATCTGAGAGATTCCCAGACCAGGGCACAGCAGGTGCCAGGCCTTGAAACAGGAGTGTGTTTGGTGTAGTTAGAGAACAGCAAGGAAGTTAGAGGGACATGAGGGAGTCAAGTGAGGAGAAAGAAGCAGGTGATGTCAGGGAATTAGCTGGAGGAAAAGCTTTATAGGCCTGGTGAAGACTTTCAGTTTCACTGAGTGAAATAATAAGTAAGAGAATAGGCCAACGGCGACAACTTTAAACACTACGTTTGGAAGTCAGGAAGACACAGGACTCTAGCAAGGGAGACTGAGAAGGACCATCCAGTGTGGTATGGGGAGAACCAGGAGAGAGTGACGTCCCTGGAGCCACGTGAACAAAGTGTTTTAAGAAGGAAGGAATGGGCTGGCCAGTTAGCTCAGTTGGTTAGAGCATGAGGCTGTTAACACCAAGGTCCAGGGTTTGATTCCTGTGCCAGTCAGCCCCCCAAAACAAATAAATAAACAAATAAAAGGCAGGAGTAAATTCCAATAGGCAGATGGCAGTGTAAAGGCAACAT
Organism: Galeopterus variegatus; assembly: GCF_000696425.1. Taxonomy (NCBI): domain Eukaryota; kingdom Metazoa; phylum Chordata; class Mammalia; order Dermoptera; family Cynocephalidae; genus Galeopterus; species Galeopterus variegatus. The sequence continues at coordinate 40,949 of NW_007732823.1, forward strand.
TGCCCCTTCTTTTCTTGCAAATTATCCAAAAGCCACAAGGAAAATAAAAAACAAAATGTCAACTCCATTTTCATTGGTGGTTGGAGGCAGCTGAAATCTCAAATAATTTTTTTTTTTTTGTAAGACTATTTTTGTAGCACTTTTAGGTTTTCAGAAAAATTGAGCAGAAAGTGCAGGTGGTTCTCATACTCCCCCACCCACCCAACAAAATTTGTCCTTTTATTAACATTTTACATTAGTATGGTACATTTGTTACCTTTATAAACCAATATTTACCTATTATTACTAATTCAGTTTTCCATTAAGGTTTCCTCTTTGTGCTGTAGAGATCTATGGGTTTTTCCAAATGCATAATGTCATATATTTACTGTTGCGGTGTCATACAGAATAGTTTCACTGCCCTAAAAAATCCCCGATGCTCCACATGCTTATCCCTTTCTCCCTCCCTCCCTCCTGAAACCCTGGCTACCTCTGACTTTTTTTCCCATTACCTCAACCATTTATTATTTCTTTGTGTTGGGAACATTCAAAATCCTCTCTGCTAGCTAATTGATAGTATACAATAAATTGTCATTAATTAGTCATGCTACAGTGCTATAG
>NW_007732823.1:42548-81322 GCF_000696425.1 Galeopterus variegatus
AGGTCCAGGGTTTGATTCCTGTGCCAGTCAGCCCCCCAAAACAAATAAATAAACAAATAAAAGGCAGAAGTAAATTCCAATAGGCAGATGGCAGTGTAAAGGCAACATTGCCCCTTCTTTTCTTGCAAATTATCCAAAAGCCACAAGGAAAATAAAAAACAAAATGTCAACTCCATTTTCATTGGTGGTTGGAGGCAGCTGAAATCTCAAAGAATTTTTTTTTTTGTAAGACTATTTTTGTAGCACTTTTAGGTTTTCAGAAAAATTGAGCAGAAAGTGCAGGTGGTTCTCATACTCCCCCACCCACCCAACACAATTTGTCCTTTTATTAACATTTTACATTAGTATGGTACATTTGTTACCTTTATAAACCAATATTTACCTATTATTACTAATTCAGTTTTCCATTAAGGTTTCCTCTTTGTGCTGTAGAGATCTATGGGTTTTTCCAAATGCATAATGTCATATATTTACTGTTGCGGTGTCATACAGAATAGTTTCACTGCCCTAAAAATCCCCGATGCTCCACATGCTTATCCCTTTCTCCCTCCCTCCCTCCTGAAACCCTGGCTACCTCTGACTTTTTTTCCCATTACCTCAACCATTTATTATTTCTTTGTGTTGGGAACATTCAAAATCCTCTCTGCTAGCTAATTGATAGTATACAATAAATTGTCATTAATTAGTCATGCTACAGTGCTATAGGACTATTTCTCCTGTCTAGTTGTACTTTTGTATCCTTTAACCTACTTCTCACTACCCCCGCCTCCCTTCTACCCTTTCCAGCCTCTGGTAACCGCCATTCTACTCTCTATTTCTATGTGATCAACTTTCTTAGCCTCCACATAGGAATGAGAACATGAGAAACTTGAGAGTAGGTAAGTGGTTGGAAATGAACAATATATGGAATTTAAAGAGGCTTTTCTAATAGGAGCTGACAACATTGTAGAATTGTGGAATGATCACTTGAACATGTATTGTGAATTAAGGTGTAAGAATCTAGTATAAAATCTGAGCAAAAAAATGTAATGTCAAATTTTCTTTGCTAGCATATTGACTTCTATGTGTGTTTTACCTACTACAGAAAACTCATATGTTTGTAGGCATACAATTGATGTTACTGCATAAAATGTGAGTAGCGGAGGATAACAACCATTCGCAGACAGAATCGCTTGAGATAAATAAAGACAAAAGTTAATAAGGGTGCTTGAAATGTGTTGAGTAGTCAGGTGCTTGCTTGCATTCTTCTAGAAAAGAGAAACAAGAAAGGAAGAAAATATAAAAACATATCTAAAAATTAGAGTTCGAAACATATTTAAAAATTAGAGTTCAAAAGTTATGACTGTGTAACAACCTGCACATGGATGCATATAGTATCTTCATTCATAATTGCCAAAACGTGGAAGCAACCAAGATGTCCTTCAGCAGATGAATAGATAAACAAACTGGTACATCCAGACAATGAGATATTATTCAGCACTAAAAAGAAATGAGCTATCAAGCCATAGAAAGACATGGAGGAAACTTAAATGTATATTACTAAGTGAAAGAAGCTTGTCTGAAAAGGTTATGTACTGTATGATTCCAACTATGTGACATTCTGGAAAATGCAAAACTATGGAGACAGTAAAAAGATCGGTGGTTTCCAGAGGTTGGGAGGGTGCAGGGATGAATAGGCAGAGCACAGAGGATTTTTTTGGGCAGTTATAATATTCTGTATGGAGCTCTAATGGTGTATACATGCCATTTTGTCCAGACTCGTAGAATGTACAACACTGAGTGAACCCTAATGGAAACTATGGACTTTGGATGACAATGATGTGTCAACATAGGTTTGAGTGTAAAAAAATATATACCATTCTTGTGGAGGGTGTTGATAATTGGGGAGGTTGTGCATGCGTGGGGATAGAGAAATTCTCTGTACTTTCCACTCAGTTTTGCCATGGACCTAAAACTGCTCTAAAAAATAAAGTCTATTTTAAAAAATCAGTATTGTGACAGAGCACAAGCAGTTGGTGAAGTAAATCATCAGCAGATTGAAAGAAGGAAAAGTAGGATTGTCAGTCAGGATATATTACTGTTAATTAACTCTGATAGAATCAAATGACAGCACGAGCAATCAGAATATGGAGGTGAATTGGATCTTATTGCGTGCATGGCTCATCCTCTTCTATATTTTAACATTCTCTTTGGACATTGTTTTTCCATATCAAAGCTGTATGAAGAGATGGGGCCTGAACTTTAGGACTGACCACCTTTAGACCTGAGGAAACGAATCACTTCCTAACTTTAATTGAGGGTTGGTATGCACAATGGAAAAGAGGAGAGAGACTGGAAGCATGTAGAGAGGAGTTAGGATCCTCCTGCAGTAACTAAGGGAAAGGGGAGAGAGGGATCAGGATCTAGTCTCTGATCTGCCTCCAAATCAAATCCTTGCTCTGATATTTCCTTTGGTCACCTTTCAGTCTTCCTTGTCTCCCTACTCTGTGCCCCTGTCTTTACCCCATTTTTTAAATTTCCTCCATCCTTGGGCCAGTCATTTTCCTGGCATCCTTTGTTCTCAGTTTACCATTTCTCATGTTTTATTTCAAGCTCTCTACCCATTTTGAGGTCATATTTGTAACAAGCCAAAGCTATTTGTATAATTTTCAGCTTTCTCTCTCTTTTATATTACAGTATGTGTTTTTGTCTTTGTTTTTGTATTACCAAACCAAAAGACTAGAATAAATATTTGCTTAGGACTTCTATCATTCCAGGAAATTGTGCCTGAAGCACAAAAGTCAACTCAGCATAGGGCACTTGTGCACAACCCCCTTCCTTAAGAAGTGTATTAAGATTTGTAATGTGTGGTTAATTTTTTATATTTCTAGAAGTCCAGAAAGCCAATAACATGAAAGAAAGAAGCCAGAGAAATGAAGACAAATACTTGATGCAAGCTTTATTTTTCAACAGCAAAACACTGATTAAGGAGAGAAGTAAGACCCTAAAAGAATCATTTAATATGGCCACAAACCCAGTGCCCTCGAGAAAAATCTCCCATAAATTTGACTCATTTGGAATAAGCCTGAAAAATGTTTCAGAATTAATTATTAGTGATAAAAACCACATAAGAACAAAGTCTGATGATTTCAGTGGATGTGGGTTCCTTGAAACTAAACATGAGAAAACTCATACAGGGAACAAACCCTGTGAAAATGTTCAAAAGAAGAAATCCCACAGTCATAATGAGGACTTTATTCAACATCAGAAGAATTCATCTTTGGAGCAATTTCTTAAAAATAATAATTGTGGGAAAGCCTTTCACAGAAAGACAGTCTTTGTTACATGTAAGAGAATCCACACAGAAGAGAAACCTGAAGGTAAGAAACACGGAGACTTTATCCAAAATTTAAAACTCAACTCTTGTCCACAAACCCTTAGGGAAAGGAAGCCACATGAGCCCAGTAAAAATGAGAAGTCCTCATGCACGAAATCAAAATGTGCACATCAATGAACTCATATAGGGGAGAAACACTATGAGTGTAATAAATTTGGAAAATCCGTTAGCAAGAAGTCAAACCTTACTCAGCATCAGAGAACTCACACTGCAGAAAAACCCAGCAAGTGTAATGATAGTAAAATAACCTTAAAGAAGGAATCACATCTTACTCTCAATCAGAGAATTAACACAAGAGAGAACAACTATAAAGGTAATAAATGTGAGAAATCCTTTTTTGAGAAGTCAAAATGCACTCAACGTCAGAGAACACACTTGGGGAATAAACCTAATGAGGGTAATGAAAGTAGGAGGACCTTAAGTAGAAAGTCACACCTCACACAAAATCAAAGAGCTCACAAAGGAGAGAAAACCTATGACTGCAATAAATGTGGGGAAAGCTTCCATAAGAAAACAGACCTGACTCAACATCAGAGCACACACACAGGAAAAAAACCCTATGAATGTAATGAATGTGAAAAATCCTTCTTTGTGAAGTCCAACCTCACCGAACATCAGAGAACTCATACAGGAGAAAAGCCATATGAATGTAATGAATGTGGAAAGTCCTTCTGCCAAAAATCAGCCCTCACAGTACATCAGAGAACTCACACAGGAGAGAAACCATATCAATGTAATGAATGTGGGAAAACCTTCTGTGTGAAATCAAACCTGACTCAACATCAAAGGACCCACACAGGAGAGAAACCCTATAAATGTAGTGAATGTTGGAGATCTTTCTGTGTGAAATCTAATCTCATCGTGCATAAGAGAACTCATACAGGAGAAAAACCCTACAAATGTCCTGAATGTGGGAAAACCTTCTATGAGAAGTCAGCTCTCACAAAACATCAGCGAATTCACACAGGGGAAAAACCCTATGAATGTAATGAATGTGGAAAAACCTTCAGCCAGAGGTCAGCCCTCACCAAACATCAAAGAAAAACACATAAGAAGAAAACTCCCATCAACCCTCTCCATGTGCAGCAACCTGCTTCTGCAAGCCAAATCTGTTAAACATCAGCAAAATCAGAGGGCAGAAGACCTTAGATGTCAACACACGTCTTTGTTAATAGGTTATAACTAATAGGAATTAGAGAATTAAGATAGAAGTGAAACCATATGAATGCTTTGAACATGTGAATGCTTTCAACAAGTATTCAAAGTTGTCGAGGGAAAATATATAATTTTAAGAAATATGGATAAACCTATTCTTGTAGAAATACTGTTTAATGAGAAGTCATACTTCAGATGTGATACAAAACTTGCTATAGCAAAGATAAGAGAAAATAGTCTGTTCTTATTAGAATGCAAAATGTGGACCTTTTGTGAAATCATGAATAATTCAAGTCATTGACACAGCAGCATTAAATATATATGTGAAGACTTCCTGAGGAATATTGGGTTATATATGGGTATATAGTACCTGAATGTGCTATATTATGTAAGTTATCAGTGCTGATTTGCATATAGGAAGCCACCACTGTCTCTGAATCACAATACAGTATGTAAGTGAAAATTGAATAGTCATGTAACCTGTGGCCCAACAATTCCACTTCTAGATACATACCATAAAACAATAGTTCTCAACTGGGCATCCTCAATGGTGTTTGGAAATGTGGTTTTGATTGTCAATATGACTGAGGGTGCTACAAGCATTTAGTAGGGTGGGAAGCAAAGGGTACTAAATGCTATGCAATGTCAGGGAAGGGACAAGAAATAGAGTCTCATCCACCACATGGATGTCAGTAGCTCCACCACAGAAAAACATTATCCTAGAGTAATTCTTTCTCATCTGCACCCATAAATATATGCAAGAATGTTTATTGCAACATTGTGATAATATTTATAATAACAATTTTTTTTAAATGTTGGTATGATCATATGGTTGAAAGAATATACACCAATGCAGATGAATTAACCTCAGTTAAACACATCAACCTGGTCATATCTTAAAACAATAATGTTGAATAAAAAAGAGGAAAAATACAGATACTATCTTATTTCACTTACATAAAGTTCAAAAACAAACCAATGGTACATTGCTTAGGAATACATATATAAGCAGTTAAACTGAACAGGAAAACAAGTGGATGATTGTCACAGATTCTAGGATAGCAGTTACATTTGTAGAGGAAGGAGGGCTTACAGTTAGGGAGAGATAGAAAAGAATCTTCACGTTTCTTAAATGGGTCATGGGTACACAGGTATTTTATTATTTTTCTTTATACCACATATATGCATATTTGTATTTATATATATTTCTGATGATAGAATATTTTATTTTCAAGACAAGGCTTCACCTAATTGTATTAGAACATTAACACAGGTGAGGTATTGGTGCAAGGATCATTGTTAAGATTTTTTTCTTTCATCTATTTATCTGTAGCTAAAGTCTCTTTAATGACTTTTTCAAGTGTCTGTACCTCTAGTCATTTGGGCCTAGCCTTTTTTATTTTCTTGATTGCACTTTTTCCCTTTGTTTCCTAGTAAAATTTCTCCTAATCTTTAAAAAAAACCAAAGTAAACATTGACCAAGAAAGTAAAGAAAGTGGAAAGAAAAAGAAACAAAATCAAGTACTGTAAACTGTAAACAAGTAAAAATGAAAATTAATAATGAAAGTTATCACAAATAACATGAGCTACTTGAATTCCCATGTCAAAGGCAGAGGTAGTTTAATGGTGAGTTAAAAAACTAAATCCAATTATGTGTGGTTTGCAAAATATGTATCTAAAACCAGGTGACAAAGAGAACATAACTGTATAACTTATTACTGTATAACTTACTGATTAAGTTATATATAAGGGAATATATATATATATATATATATATATATATAAGAGAGCACCTATGACTGTAAAAAATGTTGGAAATCCTTTCATGAATTACCATGTAACTTTAACAAACAACCGTATAACTTCAAGCAGCTGATTGAGAAGATGTTGAATGTTCCTGACACAAAGAGGTGACAAATGTTTGAGGTGATGGATATGCTAAGTACCCTGATATGATCTTTGCACACTGTATAAATGTACCCAAATATCATACTCCATAAATATATACCATTGTCAAGGGTCAATTAAGAAAAAAGAAAAATAAAAAAAGAGAAAGTTAAGGGATGGGAAAAATATATCTGGTTTTTTTTTTTTTTTTTTTTCCCCAAACATCCATCCATCAAAGTATGACTACATAAGGGTAAGTCCTGTGATTATATTGTTTAACCCACTTGCAGGGAGTTGTAGTGTAGGGAGGATGTGGTTGTTTACAATGCCGTCTGCATTTGGCACATAGCGGCTGTGGCAGAGTCTGCTAGTTGTCCTGCAGCAGCAGTATTCCTTTAATAGAATCCCCTACTGGATGTTAGAAGGGTATATGGCCATCCAGCTAGACTCTATATCTCCTAGCTTACTTTGCCACCAGAACAACAAGAAGGAAATGGCACTTACCTATTCATGGTAACTCCTATATGGATTATTGGGAAAATGTAACATGTATTTCCAATGAAGTTATTGAGAATTTATTCTCCTTTGGATAACACCAAAATACTGAAGGCCAACAAATATATAATAGTAGGGGATTTGCTAAATCAATTATGACACATCCAAAGGACAGAATGCCTTGCTATTTATTAACAATAGGTAATCTGCTATAGCATTTAACATTTATTTCTTGAGCTCACTTATTTCACTGGGCTGAGTACTCTAAAGAATTAGAAGATTGTTAAAATCCAAGTCTCAGTTTTAGGTAGTGTAGTAAATTGGAAAGCATGAAGTTTGAAGTAAAGTAGTTCAGGGATTTAACCCCAGCATTTGCACCTGCTACTTTTTGACATTGGATGACTTCACTTCTCTGAGCATCCATTTTCCTATTGAAATGAGGATGGCAATACCAACCTCACTGTAGATGTGAGGGTTCATTGATATGCTTAATTAAAATAACCTAGTAAAGTATCTTGTAGCAGCAGTAGCAATAGTAACAGCAGTAGTGGTAATGACTCACCAGAATCTTGTTACACGGCAAGCAATAAAAGCAAGGATGTACATGCCATATCACATTTAATCCTCAAAACTGGCCTATGAGATGAGCTCTCTTTCCACGCCCATCTTAGAGATGAGAAAAACAAGACTTATAGATATTCCTTAAAATTACTGGAGTCATGGGGAGCTGAGATGCCATAGAGACACTGAGTTGCATCCAGGTCTCTCTGGCTCCAACGTTATTGCCCTTTCTTACATCAGTTTGCACTATCCTTGCCTTTTCCAGATCAGAACATAATATTCATTCTCTTCCTAGCTGCTCTTTGGGAACTGACCTCTCAGAGTACCAGGCCACATGCTGGCCAGGCCATACTTGGGAAAGCAGAGTTTCTAGAATCATTTCTTGTGCCCTTTAATGCACATTCCTAGGCTCCTATACAGCACCCTGCTCCAGATAAGGAAACAAATGCAAACCTAGCCCATGTGACCCTGGCCCACTCTGCAGCCCTGGAACCAGCATATCTGGAGCTGAGGCCATCTCTTGCCTCCCTTTCTCCGAGACCAAGTCCAGGACAGCCTAGGAAACAATAAGATTCCTCAATGTTTTGTTTCTACCTCACAGTAACACAAGTCAATTCTACCCAACATCCTTCTCTTGTAGCCTCTAAGCTCTGCAGAGGTCCCGTTCAAGCCACTTTCCTTCCAGTTTGGTTCCCAGGACCAGTACTTTGGGCCACAAAAATGTGGAGTTTTCCCCATAAGGCTGTAGACAGAGAAAGAGCAATCTGTTACCCCAAAATAGAACTGCACATGTGCAGGAGGAGCTGCTGAAATCTGTTTCTAGTGACTTCCTCTGGGTAATGGAAGACCCCGTTTCCCATAAGCCTCTGTGGCTGCTCTATTAGTGATTATTCAAGAGTTTCTGCTTTATTGGGTACACTGAATGCTTGCTCCTCAAAGGTAATTTTTCCTGTCCCATAAATGCCTAATTCTTCCAGTACCCACAGATATTATGATTAGAAATGGTTTAAACACAACCTCTGTGTGTGTGTTCATGTAGGGATGTAAAAATAGGAAGCCATCACAAGAAATAAATCAATTTCATCTATTAATATAGATGAGACACTTAAACTCTAGGAAATGTAATCCAGCAATATATTGAAAGAAGAATAACAGTAATCAGCATTTCTTCCAGGAATGAAAAAAATGACAGAAACAATCATTCAAAAGAAAAGCATCGGTCACCTTTGGAGAATGCTTTGAAAACTGGAAAATAAAAAGAAACAATTATTAATTCTGCCTTTCCTATATAAAGCATTCCTTGGGGCAGCCAAATAGTTGCAGAGGGAACATTTCTCTTTCTAGAAGTATTATGACTAACAAATGAAGAAATCATGTTAAAGTAAGCATATCACCATTTTGTAACCCCTGATGCATTAGTGGAGCTGGGTGATAATCAACAAGTACTGACATTTAATAAAGAAGGGAGGCAACATCATCCCATGCCTCCTGATGAAAGAACACAACACCAAGTAATCATGCTTGAAACTTGAATATAAATTTGATCAAGCCTCTAACTACCAATTTACATGAGGTGTCAGGAGCAGAGGAACATGCTATGTGAGACTGCAGGGACCACGGGAAAGTAAGACAAAGGACCTGGTTTCTTCAACAAATAAAGGGGAGGGGTGGAATAATCAATTGAAGAAGACTGTTAGATTAAAAGAAACGTAGGCGATCTTGATATGTCCTGATACAAGGAGGTGGAGCTTGGTTCCCTCCCCTTGAGTGTGGGCTGGACTTGGTGACTTGTGTTTGGTGAATAGAGTATGGAAAGGTGAAAATAGTACCTTTATAGTGAAGACACCTGGTAGACACTACCTTACCCAGGTGGTAAGGTTAACATCACCAGTGACAAGTCGTGATATCATGTGCTCCCTGACATGAAGTGATGAAAGGGTACATCATAATCTGATATTCTCCTCAAAACCCATAACCCCAGCCTTATCTTGAGAAAACATCAGACAAACCTAAATTGAGGGACATTCTTCAAAATATCTTTCAAACATCTTTCAAACAATACTTTTCAAACATCATTGAAAAACAAAACAAACTGTCGCAGCCCGGAGGGAAGACTAAAAAGACATAATTACTAAATGCAATGTGGTACCCAGGATTGGATCTTGGAAAATAAAGAGGATATTAGTGGGAAAACTGTTGAAATATGAATAGTATCATACCAATGTTAATTTCTTAGTTTTGACAAAGACACCATGGTTATGTGAAATGACAACATTAGAGGAATTTGGAGGACGATTACACAGGAACTATCTATACTACCTTTGCAGGTCTTCTGTAAATCTAAAATTATTACAAAATTAAAAGTTTATTTTTAAAAAAATTTATAGAAACTACCATCCTCACATATGAAAATTATATAAAAATAAGAAATCGTGTATAAGACATATGTACCTGGCAACCAAGGAAATGGTTTTATTCAGGCTACTGCAATAGGGAGAATGTTCATTAATGAGGAATGTCTCAAAGAAAAGGGAGAAGACTTGGCATCCTATAGAACAAGGGAGTCATTAAGGAAAGGTGGAGGTGGGTCTTATATAAGCCTTATAGGGAAGGCTTGGTATTTTTCAGTTAGCCAAATCCTGGAGCACAAAATTGGAGGGTTTTCTTAACCATCCCTATTTTCCTGAGCAGAGGACTCAGGTAGAGTTGAATGCATATGTTCAAAAGAAGAAACAAATGTCAGCATAATCTCACCTCCCAGGAATAACTACACTTAATATGGTTGTTTTTTAAACCTGTAACTATTAGGCAAATATGTCTTATGGCCATCTTTTTGCTCAGCAATATACTTTTATAATGTAACTGTCCCATATGCCTATAATAATAAGATAGGGGGAAAAGTTCCCATTCAAAAGAACAGCAAACATATCAATATACCTAGGCAAAGCACTATAGGATATTAATGAACAATGCACAGAAGGAGAACTCTCCAAAGCTAACAGTCATATGAGAGATGCTCACAAACAGTAGTAATCCAAGAAATGCAAATTAAAGTAACAATGAGATATAATTTTACACATATTCAACTAACAAAAATTAAGAAGTTCAGTAAAGCTGAGTGTTAAAGGATGTGGGGATATAGGAACCTCATGCACTGACCTCTTAACTGGATACTTGGAGAATCCCCCAAGGTATACATCGTGATGGGAGACAGGCACTGGCTCCCACCATGGATGCTTGAGGAAGTTGTACATCTCCTTTCTGCACCCACTGACAGGCAGGGTCTGGGCATTCTCCCTGGGATTGGCCACTCAGTTGAGTCTCTCCAAGACTTTGAATCGGACCTAATGGTGCAAAGACACCACGACAGATGGAGATTCTTCCTAGAGAAGGCAGTGGAGGGAGGCCAGGGCACAGGAGTGTGGCTTTGGTGTTAATACCTGTGGCAGTGTCCTTCCCAGACTGTTTCTGTTTCTGTGGCGTGTTCTCTCCAGCTTAGAGGCTCTGAGTCACCATCCAGGAGTGTTTGGTTCTTTGGCCCTTGACATCGATGTTGTGAGTCAGCCAACATGCTTAAAATAAATTCCTTTTTAGGTTTTGATGAAGTTCCCTAGACTCAATATCTTTTCTCTACCATCAAGAATCCAAACAAGAAAAGAAAAAAAAAAAAAAAGTACCAGGAGTGGTACGTAGGTTAAAGCCCTCAGGAAAGTAGATGGAATATGGAATTGGTTACCCGGCCTGGTTGGAGTTGGAGGCACAAAAAAAAAAATATCCCATTGATAATCAGAGACATAAATCTGGACTGCGGCATGCAGGAGGAAATCAGCTCATTAAATTATCTCCCGAGGTCACCTGGAATTAAGCGCTCATTCTTTTTGTAAACAGAAAATTCATCTACCCTTCAAATCAGCTTTTTTATTTCTAGGTATTTAGTTTTGCACATATACACCAAGAGGCATGTCAAGAATGTTCCCAATAGCATAATTTGTAATAACAACAACCAAAAAAATAGGTACTCAACCCAAATTCTCATCAACAAATGAATGGACAAATAAGTTGTGGAATATTTACTTAATAGACTGTTATGGAGCAGTGAATACAAACAAACTATAGCAACACACAACGTGGCTAAATCTCTGCTACATGTGTTGAGTGCAAAAATCGAGATAGAATGATACTCATTTTATAAATCTCAAAAACTAGCAAAACCAAGCGATATGGTGTTTTGGCATACAGATATGAGCAATGAAGCAGAAGAGCCAGGAGTAGACTTCTGCTTCCAGGAAGATGGAAGTTCTCCCAACTCCTCCACTAAGGACAAGTAAAACTGGACATTGGGAAGTTTTCAGTCATTGTTTCTTTGAATACCTTTTTGGCCTTGCCTTCTTTCTCTTCTCCTTCTGGAAACCCGATGACACAAATGTTAAACCTTTTGTTTAAAGTCTCGCAGTCCCTGAGACTGTGTTCATTTTCTTTTTTCAGTTTATTTTCTCTTTGTTGTTCAGTCTGGGCAATTTCTATTGTTATGTTTCCAGTTCAGTGATTCTTTCCTCTGTCTCCTCCATTTTGCTATTGAGCCCAACCATTTATTTTGGTTATTGTATTTTTCAGTATAAACAGTTTACAGAGCAAGTGTAAGAAGACTCTGGAAGGTGGAGAAAAGCAGACAGGCCAGCTAGGGCCCCAGGGACCTGGTGGTGAGTTCTCTGGGCTTTCGTTTTGCCTCATATATCCCAGACTGGGAACTGAAGAGCTGGCAACCTGGCAACACTTATGTATGGAGGGGGGGAGGGGAAGGGGGGGGAGCAGCCCTAACAAAATCCTACTCTTTCTAGACAAAAACAAAAACAGAAAAGGGGCAGCCTTATGAGATGGAAAACTTTTAGACCACAACCTCTCTACTTCAGCCAAACACCACAGAAGAAAACTGTGGCCCCATCCACACTCACACTAGCAAAGGCAGAGTGGGGAGCCCACATTTCCACCCTCACCAGGCTGTGAAGAAGCACCCCAACCCTCCCTGCTCCAGAGGGGTGTTATAGAGGGCTGAGTAGGGAGCCAGGGCTTTCACCTCCCAGCCCCCCACTCCCTGCAGTACCAGCGGGAACCACACCGGGAAGCCTGAACTTCCACCCCCACCCGGAAAACCTAGGGCAGGGTCAGGACTTTCACCACCACCTAGTGGCCACGAGGACACCGCCCCCAGTGGTGTCAGTGGAGGCCCCTTGGGGAGCAGTTCCGTCTGGGATGGGCAAAGGAAGCAGAGAAGAGAAGAAACTACACCACCTACATCACTGAGGCATCTGCCTTATATTTGTAGTGAGTACGGATTTTCAAAATCACCCCCCAAAATGGATTTCTTTTCTGTAACTTTATTTCTGAGTCCCCATTCTGCTAAATAAAGAAGACCTGATCTAGTCCCATTCAGATAAACTCAGTCAAATCCTGAGATTTCTAAGCCATTTCCTGTGGAGAACTCAGACATATTTGGGATTATTTTCTCTCCCCCCACCTCCTGCTCCTTAGGATTAAACCCTGCTCTTTAGTGCTAAACCCGGGGGCGGGGGAGGGGGGACACAGATACAGGGCCGAGGCAGTCAGGGCAGAGGGTGTTGCTTCTTTGCCCGATCTTGACAAAGATTGTCTCAATCTCTATCTGGCCTCCTGCTCCTAGGGCCGCAGGCGCGCAGTGCCCAGCTGGTCCCCGGCACAGGTGTTGTGCGGAGTCCCCCTGGATAGTGTCTAGAGGGACTGATTCAGTGCTTCTTAGCTATCTAAACTGGTCATCCACGATATGGAGCGACGACATCATCAATCACTTACCAATCAGACTGTCCCTGCCATATCCTGACTCACGGAATGAAATTATAAATCAGCTTTATTTTTATTTTCCACAATCTATTTAAATCTGTAATACAAAACTAATTCTTTTCCTGCCCCTGGGTGAGATCTCAGGCATCCGCCTAACTCCTCTTAGGTAATACAACTAGTAGCTGGTCTTGCAGGCAGCTGCATAGGCAAGGAGACCTAGCATGGTTATGATTACACTGTGTAACTTCTTGCTCCCAGGGGAGCGGGGTGGTTTATTTGCTATTTGTTATAGAGGTTACTGTTTGCTTAACATATGCCAAGCCCTTAGCCTTGAGTTCCTCAGCTTCATGGCAGCCCATGGGGTGGGTAGCATCCACCTGAGCCGTGGCATTGCCCCATGAGACTTGAAGTCAGGGGAACTGGCACAACTATGCTGATGCTCCTGCTGTTTCCTGCGCTCAGAGTGACAAGCTTTCTCAGTCTCAACACTGTCTGCTTTGGGCACCTCTAGAGTCATGGCAGGTTTGCTCCTGGCTATCTTCTGTGAGGTTGGGACTCTTCCTTAATACCCTGGCTACTTTGCACTAAGTGGGAGGAGCAGGTCCTTGGGGGAATCACCCTCCTGAGCTATGCCCACGAGACTCGTGGGACACCTAACCCAAATTGCTCACATCTGTAAAACAGCCCTCTGCAGAAAGCCAGCCCTGGCAAGGCTTGACCCAAGTTATCCTCGCCCCTCTTCTGCTCCAACTTCTAGGAAAAAAGGGAAATCATCAGCCAATAATGCCCCAAATACCCTCTGCAGAAAGCCAGCCCTGGCAAGGCTTGACCCAAGTTATCCTCACCCCTCTTCTGCTCCAACTTCTAGGAAAAAAGGGAAATCATCAGCCAATAATGCCCCAAATATCCCATACATCTTCCACAATCCCACCCCTGCCTGTCCCTAATTTTTCTTTCAGTCTCAGGAGCCAAGGAGGTGACTCCCCTCTAAAGCTGTTCAGACGTGGCTCTGGCTCTCCAGAGGAGGAGTCTGGATGGGCTTTGGATTCAGACAAACCTGACTCTGAATGCCAGTTTTACCACTTACCACTCAGTGGTTCTGTCTCAGTTATTAAGCCTCCTGGAGCTTCAGCCCCAAGCCTAGCTCTAAGCACGTGGCACATGAAGGGTAATAGCAGGAAAAATAGCAGCTAAATGAATGGGCTACATACCGGAGGATGTTCCTGAAATACCCAGCAGAGGGCTCTGGTGGCATGTGAGGGACTCTGCCACTTCTCTGTCAGGACTGAAAACTCTGCCTACCAAATAAGCCCCTTCTGCTCATCTCATCACCCCATTTTCATTAACCTACATTAACACATACTGCTGGGGAAGCATTTTTTGCAGTTAGTGTTTCATTATGCTCCACCAAAGAATCAAATCAGAATTTACATTTTAATTACAATACCACTTTTTCCCTGCCTACTTTAATTTTTTTCTGATGGGAAAAAGTCATGCATTCTCAATAGGGCAATAAAGCCTCCAAAGGGGTGAAATTAGTTCTTGGGATCGCCCCCAAATCTTAGAAATTACATTAGTTTGTGGCCCTCCGAAGAACCATAGTACATAACAGATATACAGTATACTGTGGTGTTAAGTTTTCATGGAGAGGGGAACAATTAGGAAAAAAAAAATCTAAAAAGGCTCCTTGGGAGAGCTCTAGTTTTAAAAACAAAGGTTGAGCCACACTGGAAGAAGGGAAGGTGAATCAAGAAAAGGCACCATCATCATCCCACACTTGAACTGAGGGACATGTAAGGTAATTTTTTTTCTAGAGTTTGTGGTATGCCATGATATTGTCAAACCCCAACAGTTCCTAACTGGAGATCTTGTCATTGTTCACGGTGGCCTTACCTGTGAAATTTAAATTCCTGTGTTTGACTCTGATTATCACCAAATTTTCCTCCTACCCCTTCGAACTCCTTCCTTCCCATTACCTGTACTCTCCCCCCATCCCCAAGCAACCACTGATCTGCTTTGTGTCTCTCTAGATTAGCTAGCATTTTCCAGGGAGTGTATATAAATGGAATGAAGCACTATGTACTCTTTCTTTTCTGGCTTCTTTCGCTCAGCATAATTATTTTGAGATTCACTCATGTTGTTGGGTGTATCAATAGTTCATTCCTGTTTATTGCTGAATGTTATTCCATTGTAGGAATATATCACAATTTATTCTTTCATTCACTTGTTAGTGGATATTTGGCCCTATCGTGAATGAAGCTGCTGTGATTGTTAATGTACAAGTCTTTGTATGGATATGTTTTCACCTTGGAGTGAAATTACCAGACTGTATGGCAAGTGTATGTTTAATTTTTTAACAGAGAGACTGATTAAAGTCCCTTTCCCCAGGCAGTGGGGCCCTTTTTCCACTCCTCTGAAGAAAGGAGCCACCTTCAATGATTCAAAAGGAATTTTTCCTGCGAAGATTTCTTAAGTGATGTCAAATATTCACATCCATACTTCAGAGAGTACAGAGTTGACAATCAACAGGCCCCCCCCAACAGGCCAAGAGAGTAAATCAAAACAATACCACATCCATCCTAGGAGAAATGTCAGAGATGAGCGCCGGGTGTGGCAAAAATGTGAGTGTGGCCCCTGCAAAACCCAGAAATACCCTGGAGGATGACAATGGACCACTGCAAGCTCGACCACACAGTAGCCTCAATGCAGCTCAACAGGCCAAGAGAGTAAATCAAAACAATACCACATCCATCCTAGGAGAAATGTCAGAGATGAGCACCGGGTGTGGCAAAAATGTGAGTGTGGCCCCTGCAAAACCCAGACATACCCTGGAGGATGACAATGGACCACTGCAAGCTCGACCACACAGTAGCCTCAATGCAGCTGCCGTGCCGGATGTGGCATCTTTGCTAGAGCAGATTAGCACAGCCTCGGGTACATGGTATGCAGCCATTGATCTGACCAATGTGTTCTTTCTCATTTCTGTCAAAAAACAGGATCAGAAGCAGTTCACATTCAGGTGGAATGGACTACAGTATACATGCACAGTCTTGCCCCAGGATTATATCAACTCTTTGGTCCTCTCTGACGATATAATCTGAAGAGTCCTGGACTGGCTGGACATCCACAGAACATCACAGTGGTCCCCTCTATCGACAACATATGCTAATGGGACTCGATGAAGTGGCAAGAATGTGGAGGGCTTGGTAAGACACAAGTACTCCAGAAGGTGTGAGATAAACTCTTCAGAGATGCGGGGCCTGACGCATAAGTAGAAACCGTAGGGTTCTACTGTTCTGAGGCATGCTAGAACATCCCCTCCAAAATGAGGGAGGAACTATTGCATCTTTCGTCTCCCACCACAGAGAACGAAGTGCCATGCCTGATAGGCTTCTTTGGGTTCTGGAAACAGCATATTCTAAATCTGGAAATGCTACTCTGATCCAAATACAAGGTGAAATGAAAGGCTGCTGGCTTTGAGAGGGGCCCAGAGCAGGAAAGAGATCTGCAGCAGGTCCAGGCCGCAATGCAAGTGGCCTCGGAGCTTGGGTCATATGACCTAGCAGGGCCTATGGTATTAAAGATATCAGTGGTCAAAAAAGACATGGAGGAAAGTTTATGGCAAGTCTCACTTGGAAAATCACAACTCAGATCTCTAGGGTTCTGGAGCAAGGCCATGTTATCTGCAGGAGAGAATCACACACATTTCAATAAATAGTTCCTGAGTGCTACTTGGCCCTGGTGGGGATGGAGCACCTGACCAGGGGAGAGCAAATGACCATGCAGGCAGAACTGTCCACAGTGAGTCAGATTGTGTCAGATCAATCAAGTCATAAGATCAGGCGGGCCCAGCACACACCAGGATGGAAGGAGGACATGGGGATTGAGCACACGGAGGTCCAGATGGCACAAAGAGGCTGCATAAGCAGGTGGCCCAGACCCCCACCTCATCCACCTGTTGCTCCTCCCTCGGCTCACACCTATGGCTGCATGAGCTGGGGAAGCATCCCTTATGACCAGCTGGCAGAGGAGGAAGAGCCCAAACTTGGCGTATAGGTCAGTTGCCCAATTTTGATGGTAAATGGACACATACATCCATCGTGGCTTCATACTGAGAATGTCATGGTGACCAGGGAGGGCTCAGATCCCTTAGGAATGGGGGGTTGAGGTTACACCACCTGGTAAGTCACCAAGGAAGGTGCTGAGGGTGAGGGAAGCTAGAATAGACAGTAGATGTTTTCTGAGCAGCTACACTTACTCTGCATTGCCTACCCTGGACTCTTGTTATGCAAGGAAAATTACATTTCTTACATATTTAAACCACTGTGAGTTGGGTGTCTGTCACATGCAATTCTGACTGACACAGTATTCCCAACAATAGCATATGGCTGGGTTTTGTTCTTCAATCCTATTTTGTAGATGTTGGGTTTTAATAGGAGAATTCTACCCACTTGAGGTTAGTGTAAAAATGGATATAAATTATTTTGTTTTTTCTCTTTTAATTTAAGTTCGCTCTTTACTTTGTTATTTTTCTCTCTTCCTTTTTCTTGTTTTTGCTGGCTTTACAACATGGCCCTTTGCTAAACTTTTTTTCTTGTAGATTTTGATGTTCTATACTTTCCCATCCCACAAATGATTATCATTCCCGTTTCACATTCAGAATAAAATACATAATTGCAATGATGTAATCTTCCATTATATGAATTAAGAATAACATCTATTTCCCCACATTAAGATGACCCATTTATAATACATCTCCATTCTCACCACCCCCTAAAAAAATTAAATGCTATTATTGTCCACTCCATCTGTCCCGCCCCCAAATATCAGGCTGACATCTGTTAGTACTTACAGCCCTACGTTACTCTCAGGCTTTCCTTAGCATTCTTCTTCTCTCAGAAGTCTGTGGATATAATTACATCATCGTTTGCTTCCTATATGGCAGATGAGAAGTCCAATGCCAATCTCATTGTTTCTCTCTGTAAGTTACTTATTTTTCCTCTCTGGAAACTGATAAGCTTTATATTTACATTGCGATTTCAGGAATTTTTTTCAGGACATGCCCAAATGTGGGTACTATTCTTTATAAGTTCTGTTTGGAATTCAGTGAGCCCTTTAAATCTAAGGATCAAGTATTTTATTGGAAAAATTTCAGGGAAATTTTCCTCTATTATTTGATTAATTATTACCTATCTTTCATTTGCTTCATTTTATTAATTTTCATTTTTCTGATAATAATAAATCCAACATTGTATAAGTCAAATGTATATAATTATTTGGCTGCCTGCATCATTCCCTCAAACTTTGTTTATTTCACCTCATAACTTTTATCTCTTTGAATTTTTGACTTGTGTTTTGTTTTTTTTCTTCATTTGATATTCCAGGTCAGGTTTCAATAGTGACCATCCTCTCCCCTGATTCATCTCCTGAAATTTTCAGTCTAAAAATGAGATTTTCCTTAGATACAGAACATGTGTGTGCGTGTGTGTGTGTGTGTGTGTATGTGTGTCTGTGCGCACCGCATTTGTAGCTCCTTACGTGTTGTTATCCTCTCTCCTCCAGTAGGTATGTAGTTGCTGTTCTCTGTGACATGCCAGTTCTTTCTCTTTCTCACTTCTAGGTCCCCCTCGATGTGCTGGTATTTTCCTTTGCTGACACATCAGGGCCCACACTTAGCTGCTGGGGATCTACAGCAGGGTCAGTCTCTTGAGTGATGGGTGGTCCAGCAGTCTTTGTCTTGCTGGGTCCATGGGGCAACAGCTGGCAAGTTGTTGGTCCAGGTCTACCTCTACTCTCTAGTCCCCTTAGCTGCTAAGGCTGGCATTTTCCCAAGAAAGAGAAGATTCAGCAGACTTGTTTATTCCTCAACAACTTTTTGAGTGCAGGAGCAGTGAGCCTAAAGAATGCTCACATGGGTAGGTGAAGCCTCTCCCTCAGGAGGTCCTTGGATTTCCATAAGTCAAGTGTTCCCCAGTTTCACTTTTCTTCTGATCATCACTCCTGGGCTCTGGACCTCTGGTTCTCAGGCTCTCATTGGGCTCAGAAGCAGAAAGTTTCTCTGCTGGCTCCCTTTATCCAGACCCCAGAGATGCACTAGATCTTACTTCTGCTCTAAACCCCAGAAGTTCCTTGGCTCACACAAGGTTTAGTACTTGGTTTTAAATTGAAAGATGAGGGCAGCAAGGATGTATTCAAGCAATCATCTCCCCAGAATTCTCAGAATTCTACTACATGCCAAAGGACAGAAATACTATCAGCCGTTTCACAGACCACAGTGCAGTAAAACTAGAAATTGCCAATCAAAGAACAGGCAAATAAACAAAAATCTCATCATCAACAAAACCCTGATAGACACTAATATCCAAAACTTACTCTTCTAACTATCCATTGGTTAAAGAGAAAATCAAAGTAGAAATTATTTCTAATGAATGAGAAAAGTAGAAATTATTTCTAACAATGAGAGCACAAAATATAAAAATCTATAAGCTGTGATCAAAGGAAAATTCAAAGGAAGATATATAGATTTAAATAGCTGTAATAGAAAAGCAAAGCAAAACGAAAGATTCAAAATAATGAAATGATCCCAGGTAGAGACAGCAGATTGAACATACAGGTCTAATTTTGTTCCCACTGAAACACCAATTAAAATAGAGAGTAGGGATTTATTTTCACCTTTATATTTTGTAAAATGTCAAATCCCCAGAAAAGGCAGAAGAACACTACAATAAATATCCATATATAAACCATCTAGGTTCACCAGTTAAGATTTTGCCACATTGCTTTATCTCTCTGTCTCTTTTTTTTGTACATACATACACACATACACATTTTTTTCCTGAATCATTTGAAAATAACTACTGATGTTATGACACTTCACTTTTAAGCATGCATCCCTTAAGAATAAGGACAATCTCCTATTGTCAGAACTGCCTTCCCTAGAGGAAAAACACTGAAACAGAGATGCTCACATAGGAAATTTATTAGGGAAGGCTCTTGGGATCAACATGCATGAAAGGAAAGGAAGAAGGATTGGGCAGAACAAAGAAGTAGGCTGTGGTACAGATTCAGTAAAAGCAACCTCCACCTCCTTGAGGAGTTTTGAAGCTGTGATAGCAATTCAGTGTTGTCCCAAGATGGAATGAGGGGAGTTGGGCCTGTATACCTTCATGTCAACAAGTAATTGGACATGGACTGCCCTGGGAAAAGGCATGACCTTGGGCGAGGCAGGACTCTTCAGCCCAAGCACTTCCTGAAGAGTGCTGACAACTGAAGACTATTTTGAGGACGAAGTCCTTCACTCTTAAGGGGGGATCTGGGCAGGGCATCAAGCGTCCACTACAGTCCACCCCTTTCCACACAGAGCCACTTCTTCATTTAGGTTCTAGGAGCTACGACTCCAAGATTCCAGTGGGCATCTTTTCTGGAGGAAACCTATAAGAGGAAGTGTAGAGGGTCAGAAATCTTGATACTCATTTGATTTTAGAATAGGGTTTTTAGGTAAATACATGTATAGGGTAAAAGCCCTCAGGTAGGAGGCAATGGCCTATCGCCAGAGGGCAAAAGCCCATTTAATCAACTCTAATCACTGTTTAGGTATGAGATTGTACACTTTAATGATTTTAGGGCCAACAGGTGCTTGTCATACCGATCCTGTTAAGAGATTTTATGAATTGCTGAAGGAAAAGATGTGAAAAAAATGTTTGCTAGGGGCAAGCTGTCTGTTGGTGGAACCTTTAGAAATAATTATACTTAGATTTTATCATAAGAATGTAACTTTTGCTTAAGGAGAGGTTATACTTTAGATAATGAGCCAGTTTGACCAACTTAGCTTTTCACTAATTATACTTCGGAATATCACATTGTTAATTTTACTGATGTTACTAGTTTCCGTTGCTTAAGCTATACTTAGCCATAGATAACTTTTGCAACACTGCTCATGTCCTTGTGTCCTTTTGTAATGATTTAATCAACTGAATTTTCTCGTGAAACTTCCTTATCTTTACAATAAAAAACAGAAGCTAACTTTGAATGGATGCTGTACCCAGTTTTCTCCCGGGTACAGACCCTTTGGGCTTCTCATCACATTCATGGTGCTTTGAGTGATCCTTTTTTCATCTCGGTTACACAGTGAAAAGTGTAACAAAGAAGATTAGAGGGACAAGCTACAACCCCTGCCAGCGCAGCTGGTCTCAGGGCTACAAGTGATGCTCTCTCAGTCAATGTCTTCAGGATCCAGAAATTGGCTCTGGTCCAGAAACAGACAAAAAGCATAAGTAGCATATTCATATCAGATATGTTGGAGATTGAGAATAAAGTTCAAAACTAGATAAAGAGGGACATTATGACTACGCAGTTTATGAAGAGGATGTAATGGGCATAAAACTTTCTGCACCAGACAGACAACATAGCAGGTAAATATAGACAGCAAAAATTATTAGAAATACAAAGACAATCTCATAAAAATACAATTTCAGTGGGAAGCTTCAATATATCTCTTTCATAATTGGTAGCTCTGATAGGAAAAAGAGGTACATAGAAGAATTAAAAATATGATCCACAAACTCAAATAAATAAATATTTCTTCAAACGCAGAATATACATTTTCATACATACATGAGGCATTTACCAAAATTTTTCATCTACTTGATCACCAGGAAAATCTTGAAAATTCAATAAATCATATATTTTTAGACTGCCTTTTCTGCTCATCATCCAATAAAAAAAGAAGAAAATAAAAGGTTACCGAAACCATGCTAACAGCATGGAAATTAAATGTAAGAAATATACTGTTAGGTAACCCTTGGATCAAAGGAAATCAAAAACATAATGATGAATTATCTAGAAAACAATGGAAAGGAGACCTCTTTGTTCTGTCTCTTACTGAAGACAGAGAAAGCTGTACTCAAAGGAAATTTTGTAGGTTTCAACAATAAGTGAAAGAATTTGATATGCATATAATTCAGTGTATGCATTGCTCCAGATCTGTAGCCATGGTACACCCCACCCTGTTTCCCTATGTCTTCTCTTATTCCCTCTGACCTCAGTCATTGCCCTGCTTCGGTGAACATCACATTGGCCTTACCATGTGCGCCAGTTCTCAGACTTCAACGTGCATACGAAGCACCTAGGAATCCTGTTAAAATGCAGATTCTCACCGGTCCACAGAGGCTGTGCCGCTGTAGCTGGCCAGCCGTGCAGGCGACACCAAGCACCGCAGGCTGAAGTTCCGCAAGGGCCACAGTCTCCTGGGTTGGGGCCTGCCCTCCGGTGGCTTGCACAACCGCTACTTCATCCTCAACCACAGCTGCCTGCCGCTCTGCAAGGAGGTCCGGAGTCACCGGCCCGCCAAGAGTCTCAAAGTCTACCTGGGAGCGAAGAAGAAACTCCAGCTGCCCACCTGCTGGGGCTTCACGGTGGTGCAGGAAACAGAGATACATGTGTCATCCCCTACTGCCTCTCATCTCAGCCACTGCCCTGAGCAGTGGTACCTCTGCTGTGACACACAGATGGGGCTTCTGGAGTGGCTTGCCACCTTCCTCTTGGTGCCGCACGATGGCCCAGTGTGGCCCTCAGAGCTGTCCCGGGCGGTGACTGAGGTCAGGCTGGGCAGCGTGTCGTTGATCCCCCTGGCGGCACTGGAAACGAAATGCGCGGGAGCATGGCTGCCTTCACTGCGGACCGCCTTTCTCTCTTCCGCAGCGTTGGAGCACAGGAGCTCACTCCTGGCTCTGGGACTGCGCGCCGGGAAGCTTTCCTATTCGGTCACCCTCGTGTCCTCCGTGCCTGTGTGAGCCAGCAGAGGGCGCGCGAGGTAGCCGCACTCCGCACCCCACATACTGACTGCAGCGTGGGGTTCCCCAGCCAGGGGTGGGAGCAGCAGGGTCTGCCTGCGGAGGAACCCCTTCCGGCTCTATCCAGGTGCTCAGAGCTTCTGGCCTGGCCTGCTCACCCCCAGGGTCACCGACCCTGTTTGTTGGGTTGGAGCGATGGGCCTAAATCAGGAGCTCTAGAAGACCATCATTCTTTAGAGGCTGGAGGTCCTGGGGCCCCCGCTGGAAGGGACCCCATCCCATAGCCACAAACTCCACAACAGCGAAAAGCAGGTGCTCTAAAGGAACACTCAGCTGGGGTGGGAGGGAGCTCTTGCGTAAGTTTCTACGGGGCTGAGAGCTGGACTTTGGTGACTTTAGCCCCACTTCCAGTCTGGGCTGACCCGGAGGGCCCAGTCTGCCTGATGCCCCTTTCCCACTTTGGGGGCTTTTTAATAAAAATGCAGATTGCTTCAGTAGGTCTGGGTGGGGCCTGGGACTCTGCATTTCTAACATGCTCCCAGGTGCTGCTGCTGCTGGTCCCCGTCACACACACACACGCACGCACACGCACACACACTTTGAGTAGCCAGTATATGCAGCATCATCCAAAAGCCATCAGCCTGATACAACAGTGGAATGGCCTCGCCAAGGTTTAGTCAAAGGATTGGCTTAGAGACAATACCTTTGGGGTTGGGGGTGCTTTCCTCCAGAATATGGTATATGCGGTAAACCAGTGGCCAATGTACAGTGTGGTATCCCTAGGAACAAAGGACTTGGCTGTTTGGGGATCTTCATGCCAGTAGATTAACAGGCAAAGAAAGAAATGGCTATACCAGCTGAGATAATCCACCCTGTAGCATGAGAAGCTAGGGTAGCTGCCACACAATGGGGACCTAGAGAATCACTGGGCATCTCTTAGGACTTCCAGGCACCGGACAGTTGCTGCAACTACCGTTAGACAAGGACAAGGTAAGGGTTCAGATCCCTTGAGGGAAGGTCTGGGTCCCTTCACCAGGCAAGCAACCCATTTCAGTTGAAGTGATGGCCAAAGGAGAGGGAAGTCCAGAATGGGTAGCAGAGGAGGGACTTGGTGAATTTGCGTTACTACCCTGAAACAAGTTACAGCCGCACAAACTGTAGCTCGGTTTGCCAATCCTCTACAAAATTTTCAGGAACTGAAACAGACAAGACTGACTTGCATCTCTCCTCTTGGGAAAGAAATACATCTTGTTCTCATACATGCTCCAAATATTGTAAGGGGGTAACAGTGGGTCTGAATGGTGCAGGGGTGAAAGGTAGCAGACTTGACATACACCGCCGTAGATCTCTCTGTGACATCCTCCCCCCAATCCCTCTACTCACCAACCTAAGGCCTAAATCACTTGCCTTGATTCCTAAATGGAAGCTACTACCTGGTAATGGAGCCAAGTCAATGCCTCTGCAGCTGACTACACTACAGATGGAGGAATCCCACAGTAGCACTGTCAGAAAGGGAGAGACAAACTACCACATGCACTAGGTAGATTGATCTGCAAGGCTTTGACTTTCCCAGCTGCAGTCTGGACAGAGCAGATAATATAGCCTGGCAGGCCAGAGGGTTAATGCCCTGTGGGGCAGACTTTGAACCACAGGAGATGATACTGGGGACAGGAAGAAGCCAGTGGATAAATTCTCCACACCTGCTCCTCCTGAGGATGTTTCAAGACAGAGTAGTTCAGACAGCCTGTCTGAAGATGTAAGAAAAGGGAACTCATTAAGATAAAAAGTTATATTTTAGAAATAGTAGGAAAAAATAAATCCAAAATCCATTTCTTCGAGGGAAAAAAAAATCCCAATATATCAGTCAAGGTTCCATATTGCAAGCAACAGATTCACATGATTAAGCAGAAAGCGAGGTTATTAAACAGATATTGAGTAGCTCACAGTATTGTTGCAAGGGCTGAAAAGCAATACCCCAAACTGTATCCAATGCTGCCTCTGTCGTCACCACCGCCCAGTGACAGGACCTTGGCCTTGAAACCTCTTCTGGGACTGCCACCACCTATGGAAATGGAAACTCCATGCAGAACTTGATTCGTCACGTAGTGCATTTCCAATTCATTCCACAAAGGTCACATATGCACATCTTAGCTGTGAGGGAAGCTGGAAATCTGAGGTCTAACTCCTACCCTGGAGAGATGGAACTCATGATCGTGAATTTCCCCCAATATAAAAAGCTTTTCAGAAGTTGATGGGAAGTGATGAGTAAGACAGATGTCTCCTATAAGCAATAAATTAGATACACCCTCTTGAGGCAGATAAAAGATAAGGGAAAGAGAACAAAAATGTTTAAGAAAGAGTTCTGGCACAACTGGTTATCTGGAACAGAGCTGTTCAGTGGAAAGATGTATGTGATTAAAATTTTTCTAGTAGCCACATTAAGAAGTAGAAAGAAGTAGGTGAAGTTAATTTTAATAATATTTTGTTTAATTCAGTGTATCCAAAATACTATTATTTCAACATATAATCAATACAAAAGCTATAAATGAAACATTTTACATTCTTTTCTTTTCATACTAAGTCTTAGAAATCTAGTATGTATTTTAGAAGCTCATTTCAATTTGTACTAGTGACATTTCAAGTGCTCAATAGCCACATGTGTCTTGAGACTCCTGTATTGGACATTGCAGAGATAGAAGAAATAAAATTGGGACCCTATTTCATATCATTTAAACAAAAATAAATTCCAGATGAATTAAAGGCTTAAATAAAAAAAAATAAAACTATTGTAATTTTAGAAAAAACATGACACTATATCAACCAAGCACTCAATGAGATCTTTCCATAAATCAGATGGCAAACGAAGGGTTAATATATATATATGCACACACACACACAAAGAGCTTTTGCAAATTAGTATCAGAATAAAAATAGTCAGAAGCTATCATTAGGCAATTCACAGAAGAACAAATACAAATGGTGAAAAAAAACATGAAAAGATGTTGAATCTCTCTTGGAATTAGGGAAATGCAAATTAAACAACAATGAGATATCACTTTACTCACATCAGACTAGCAAATCAGGAGTGTGATAACACCTACTACAGGCTGGGAAGGGACGCTCTTCACCACATCACCAGCAGCAATGACCTTGTTGGAATGCAATCTGGCAACATATATCAAAACAAAACAACTCCACGTGTTCTTTCAACCAGCAATCCCATGCATGAGAATTCATACCATAGAAATAAAAATACCAGAATATATGTGTGTGCAAATGCTCACATCAACAGTGAACATGATTGCAATGGGGGGAAAAACCTGAAAACAAAATGAATGCCCACAGGTAGAAGAATGGTTGAATAAATAATGGTGCATTTATATCATGGTATATTATGCTGGCATCAAACAAGAATAATTTAAACCTGTCCCTACTGACTTGAGGGCACTTCCATCTTCCATTTCTGAAAGAAGCAGAGAAATTTGTTAACTATGGTTCCATTTTTGCAAGAGATAGGGAGAGAAATCTACATATATATATAAATATAAATTTAGATATAATTTTATGAGCATAAAAAAAGATATAGAAGGATATAATCACTCTGCTAGCAAGGTTACCTGGGAGCAGGGGAAGAGGGTGGGACTGGTGGAGAGAAAAGGGGGAAGGGGAGGTTAGAAGAAAAAACAATTATATCAAGTAAGGACAATTTTTGTAAAGTTATGTGTGCTTGAAAAGGGCAAACATTTATCTCTATATATTCAGTGAACCTTGTTAATCCCGGTATTCAAATCCTCTATTTTCCTTACTTGCTTTTTTGATTACTTGTTCTGTACATTTCTAAAGGTATGTTAAAGTTTCCTTCGGAGCTGTGGATTTGTTGTTTTCTTCTTGTAATCCTATCAATTTTAGTATTACATATTTCAACCCTATGTTGTGAGGCATATACAAGCATAAAGGCTAGACTTATTGGTGGGTTGAATATTTTGTCACTATAAAATATTCTTTTTTGTCTTTTCAAATAATTCTGATTATTTTTGCCTTGAACCCGTTTTGCCTAATGCTAACATTGCTTGCACCACTGGCTTTCTTTT
Organism: Galeopterus variegatus; assembly: GCF_000696425.1. Lineage (NCBI taxonomy): Eukaryota > Metazoa > Chordata > Mammalia > Dermoptera > Cynocephalidae > Galeopterus > Galeopterus variegatus. The sequence continues at coordinate 69,719 of NW_007732823.1, forward strand.
TGCTGGCATTTGCTTGGTATGCCTTTTTCCATCTCTGTATTTTCAATCTTTCAGTATTAGTTTATTTTTGCTGTCTATTATCCAGCAGCACACAGTTTGACTGTTTTTTTTACTCAATTCAGAAGTCTCTGTTTTTTATCAGTGAATTTAATAGATTCACATTTCTTATGGTTATTGATATATTTGCATCTTTCCTACCAATTTACCTTGTCCACCAATTTACCTTGTCCTTTGTATCTTATATGATGTTCTTGTTTCTTTTTCATCCCTGTTTTTTGGTTAGTTGATAGCATTTTATTTGTTCCCAATTAATTTTTCTTCTAATGACTTGGAAAGTATGTGTTCTGTTTTTATTATCTTTATATTTTTGGCATACATCGTTAAGCACATTATTAAGAATGTCTAGAGTTGATTAATATCTGTGTCTTCTCACTAAATAAACTGAGACTCTTAGCATGCTCTTATTTCTCTCTCCTACCTCCTTTGTAGACTTTATAACTCCCCATCCTATGTTATCATCTCAGATTTTAGCTCATTATTATAAGTACAGATATTTCATTCTACTTAAAACTAAACTTTACCATTGGGTAATTTTTTTTGTCTGGAAACATTCAGAATTTCTTCTCCATCCTTAGTGTTCTGAACTTTCATCATGATGTACTTAGATGTCAGGTTTTTCACATTTTTTCTGGAAATATTCACTGGTACCTCTCAATATGAGTATTTCCTAATTTTTAAGAAGTTGCCAAATGATTGCCTGCTTTAAGGACTCTCCTTCCTCAGTTTTCTTCTCTCTTTGTGTAATTTACATTAAGCAGGGGGCAGAACTTTTGAATCGGCCTTTCATGTCTCTTAACACTTTCCACTCTTTCCATCTCTTTGCTGTTTTGCACTGCATTCTGGGAGAATTCCTTAGCTTGATCTTCTGGTTCACTAATTCGCTCTTCAATCCATTTTGATATTCAACACATCTATTGAGATTTTTATTTAGAGAATCAAACTTTTTAATTAATAAAAGCTTCAGATTTTTTTTTTAATGGGTGCAAGAGGCTCTGTCATTTGTCCAAGATATGTAAGATACTTATTTCATAGCCTGGTTCTGTTTGCTCTCTTAACTCTGTTTCCTCAGGTGTAAGTTATTTGATTTGTTGAATTTGATGTGACTGTTTCATGTGTCGGATTTCTCAAATATTTGGTGACTCTTGGCTATGTTTTAATTTATAAATTTAAGATTTCCTCTTAGCGTATTTGTGAGTGCTTTCTCTGCTTACCACAGTCTAAATCCAGGGATAGTGAAGGGAAAGAAATTCATCTTCCGGCCTTGGAGTCTCTTGTTTCTCAACCCACCTTTCTACCCACCCAGGATAAAGTTCTTCTTTCCAATATTAGCATTTGGACTCATTGCTGCCATCTGCAGGGAGATGCTCATGTAACTTACCGTTTAACCAAAGGTAGGGGGTAGGGGTGGGGTGATCATAGTGACTGGATGCTTCTATTGAACCACCCCAAACCAATCACCTTGTTTATCTCCCCACAGTCCCCTACATGTCTTCACTGTAGGTATCCACCACCTTTAGAGTGACTCCCATTATTTACCGTTGTTTCCTTGGTGTGTTTTGGGCTGTGTTTACTTCTCTTTAGTCTTATCATTTGTGGTTTCTAAACCACGGGAGGAGGGCATGCCTTCCTGATTTTCCATATGGTTTTGGAACACATACACACATTTCTGTTATTTCTGGGTATTGGGGAGGGAGGAGCAAGGCTGCTCTATGTGCTCCACCTGCCATCTTGACCCAATCATCCATATGCTACTTTTATCAGGAAAAAATGATAACACTACCACTTACTGTGACCCTCCTTTGTTTCAGGACAGCTGTGTTCCTGCTATGAGTTAATGTCCTCTGGCTGTTCCTCCTTGCTTCTCCACCAGAATCTCCAATAAAGCCAGGCTGACCCTTGTGGCAAGGCAGCCATGGTAGGAAGACTGACCTAGCATAAAGTCCATGGTGGAGAGGAAAGAGCACAGGATCTGGAGGGAGATAGACCACTTCCTAGCTGCGTGGCCCTGAGCAGTAGTTGAACTAGCAGCAGTAGTTGTACTAGCAGCAGTAGTACTGGTAATCTGTTCAGTAACAAGCATGCACTGATCACCTGCTATGCCCCAGACAATATGCCATATTAACTGGAATCCCTCAAACACTCTGGAGATAGGACTATCATTGCCCCTTTTGAACAGAGGCCAGAGGGGTAAGCCTCAACCTCATCATCCTTTAAACAGGAATGATACCTACCCCTGTTTCATCTTGATAATTAGCATCAACAAACATGAAGCGTAGCAGGTACTGCACACTGAATACCTATTTGCTGAACAGGCAAAAGTGAAATAATATATATAAAATATCTGGCACATACATGGTAGACACTCATTAAATGGAAGTAGATTGCCATTATTATCATTATCCTTTTTATTAGTATTCACAGTGATAGTGATTGGTTTCAAAGGTAAGTTCAGCGACATGCGTTGCCATTAACCTATTAGGTTTAAAATGAGTTCTTGTGGTTACTTATGACGAGGACCATAGGCCATCAGTCTTTTCCTACAAGTGTGGGGGCTTTGTGATATTCCCATCCCACTTGGACTTCTTGCTTCCATCTTTGTATCCTACTAGCCATTCTCAACACAGCCTGATCTAGATCTTTTTCAAAACTCAGACACACAGACTGGATGGAAACTCTTGACAGTGGTGCTGACGAGGCCTGCCCTGCCTTTCCTGGCTTCTTCCTTCTCCTCCTCTCTTTGCTTTTATGATCCAACCATCCAATTCTAGTCATGATCTTTTTTTTACCTCCCACATGTTGTTCCTTCTACCTGAAACACCTTACCCTTTACCTTTTATCTAGAAAGTTCCTGTTCATCCCTCTGGTCTCAATATAATCATCACTTCCTCAGAGAGGACCTCCATGATTATGCTGCCTTCCTGCTTTGGTTGCTGGAATGTAGGGAAGTAAACCTAATTATTCCCCCATAACTTATCACAGTTTATAATTACAGTTATTTATTTGTTTGTTTATATACTGTTTATATACTGTCTCCCCTGAGTGGCTGTGAATGCCTGGAGGACAGGGACCTTGTTTGTCTTGCTCACCAACATATAGCCACCGGCTAGCATACATTGAGTGCTCAACAAATATTTGTGGAAAGAACAGATAAACTATCACATATGGAGATCTTCCTACAATAAACAGGAACCTCTGTACAGGGTCACGTCCTCCAGGCAGACCTCCAAAGGCAAGAGTGAGCCTTCATTTCTCCTATGACAGCTGCTTGCATTTTTCAACAAACAGGCAGCTGCTTTGGACGAAACAGTCCAGTCCAATAAAATGGGTGGAGGTGTCTATCAGAGCAAAGAAGCATAGACCAGGAAAGGAACCCCCAAACCGAGCCAGGCTCTGGTCTCCAGGACCCATTTTACAATTGGACAGGATGATGGCAAGGGGTGGTAGGACAGAGGGGCCTGGGTCAGCAAGGCTATCTCACTCTCCCTGCCCCAACAGTCACACGCACACGCGCATGCACACACACACACACACACACACACACACCTTTTTGGCCCATTAGTAACAACTCCCTTTGACCAAATGCCTTCTTTGAGGTAGAAGCAGGGCCTTTACTTGCTTTCTCTCATGTAACCCCCTCACCATCCCCATGGGTTAGTTCCTTCTACTGTTAGCCCTACTTTAGGTGAAGATAATGAATTTCAGAGAGGTCAGGCAAACTGCCCCAGGACCCACAGCAAGGATGGCAATGTTCAGCCAGCAGAGCCATAGCAATTGTTAAAACATTATAATTCTTCCACATTACTTGATAAATAGTAGCTGCCTCAGATCCTTGAGCAGTATCCCCACTTCCCCAGCAGCCCTGACCTCTTCCTCCACCTCTACCCCTCCCCCTTCCCACATTCCAGTAACTAAAGGGGTTAGGCTTTGGCCATACTATGAGGACTGTGAGGGGTGTCTTCTTGTACCCAGCCTCAAGGGCTTTCTGTTCTGATTGGTCTGTACTCGTGCCTCTCTAGTTGCTGAATATTTTGCATTATTATTCTAAGACTCTGCTCTGCTTCTGCTGTAACCAAGGTCTTACTGATGGACAAGATGATCCAAGGAGCAAGCTTAGCCTGGCTGGGAGCTTATCTCCCATCCAAATGTGATGCAGTAGGTACTAAGACCAGTCTCCCAGAGGAGTCTATAGCCTCCTGGAGCCTGAACACAGAAAGCCGCAAACTCACACCAGGTCCTAGCATGGTCCCATTTTCAAGAAATTAGTGAGGCATCGCTATGTCTGCTCCATGTGAAGCTCTTTACAAGGAGACTTGCCAGGGGGCGCTCTAGACTTCAAGAATGGTGATGTGGTGGTTTCCAGAGCACAGACACCCAAGGTCAGAGTCTACTTCTTCAAGCCCCAGATCTGCCACTTAAAAGCTGTATAGCAAATTACTTAACCTCTGTGCTTAAGCTTCCTCTTGTGAAAAATGTGAAAAGTGATAATAATAGTTCCTAATTCAGAAGGCTGGGGTGAAGGTTAAATTAGATGCAGTATGTAAAGTCTCTAGGAGTAAATAAATTAATGTAAAATTCTTAAAGCAGTGCCTTCCCCCCACCCCAATGTTATGTTGGTAAGCAGTGGTCACTATTGTTTACTGTGTGTGCTAAAAATTTTTGCAAATCTCATTGAATATGCTTCCTCAATATCCTTCTGCCCCACCAGAGAGAGAGAGAGAGACACACACACACACACACAGCTTGCTCGCTTTAAATGTTGGATGTTTTCCTACGCCAGCAGAGGGCGCTTGTCTCCCACAGGCGGCTTGAGCACATCCCTACATTTCTGCTGGGCTGACAGCCCACCGCTCGCAGCCATCCCGGAGTTCCCCGCCCCTTCCTCGGCTTCCATTCACACAAACACACCATAACCCCCAGTTCCTGGAAGAACGATCTTCGCAAATTAAGTTATTGTGAGTTATGTGAACACTCATCCTGCAAGAGCTGATCCTAGACTGGCTGTCTGCCTCCTGCCCTTTGTTTCCCGCTTAAAGAACCAAGTCACCATGAATTTTCTTAATGATACTTTATTCGCCTGTTTTAGCCATTTTTCTTCTCTTTCTCTCTGAGGCAGAGTTGTCTTAAGGGAGACAGCGCAATGTTGCAGAAAAGACCCAGGCCTTGAAATTAGACAGAATTGGATTTGAATACTGGCTTCACCACTCAACCAAATAACCCTGGGCAAATGTCCACACTCTCTGTGCCTCAGTTTCCTCACTTGCAAAATAAGGGTGAGAACAGCATGTACTTCACAGGAATGTGAGGGTCAAATGAGATAAATTATGTAATGACCTTAGCACATAGTCTCATCTGTATCCAGGCTTAAGTGTGAAAAAAGAATGAATTGAAGAATAAAATGCCCATGCTTGTTGTTTGCACTGGACAGTATAAAGAGTAAGACATGCACTTTGAAGTCAGACTGACTTGGGTACCAGCCAGGCTGTATGGCACCAGGTTTATTACACATCTATAAACCTCAATCTTACTCACCTGCAAAATGGGCACACTAGTACTCTATAGAAAGTTGACATTTTTAATTGCAATAACATATATAACAGCCTCCAATATAAATCTTGGCACAAGTAGACCCACGATAAATGCTGGTTCTACTTGTTTTAGCAGATTAAGGCAAGTTTTGACAGTTATGAGCTATTCTGGTGTGGTAGCAGGTATTATACTTTGACAATAATTGCATGTCAGAAGGGCCACACTTAACTTATGAGTGTTCAGAAAGATTCAAACATAAGTCAAGTTCATAGAGAACTTCCATTTATCCATGGTTTATTTTTGTCTATTCAATGATAAGGCACTGGCCATATATTATGTACTAGGCACGCTCTAGGTACTGGGGACATAGCCATAAACAAGACAGTCAACATCCTTGATGTTGTGGAGCGTACAACTAATGTAGAAGTCGGAAAACAAAAGTAACATGACATCAAGTGCTAGGAAGAAGATTAGAGCAGGTGAAGGGAACTCGGCAGGGTGGAGGGGCTGGAGCTAGAGTGGTAGGGGAAGACTTGCCTGAGGAGGTATTAGAGCATGGCCTGAATAAAGTGAAGAAGTCAGCCACGTGATGGCCTGGGGAAGAACCTTCCAGCAGAGGGAACAGCCAGTGCAAAGGCGCAGAGTTGGGAAGAAGCTCTGTGTTCGAAGAATGGAAAATTCCACGATGAGATTTGAGCAGAGTGAGGGGGGGGGAGAGTAGGAATAGATTAAGTCTAAGAAGTAAAGTGCCAGATCATCCAGGGTCCTGTGCACCATGGTAAAGATATTGTCTTCAGTCCTCACCACTCCGCAGATGGGCCATATTATAGAGTGCATGGATGCTGATGGGAATGCCAGAAGCCCTGACGGTGCAGGGAGGAAGGGATAACTACAGAAGCAAAACTTCTGAGTAGGTGAGAGGACATGCAGTCTTAAGTATGCCCACAGAGTTGCCCTTCCATAGCAGCAGGGGTGGAGCATTTATGATAACAGGAGAGAAGCCAGAGCGCATGGGTGCTGATGCAGGTAGACTGGAGGACTTGGAGATGAGAAGATGAGATAGTTTTCTCCTTATCATTTCTTTCTCTTTTTTTCCCAAAGAAATAAGTTCATCAATTAAAAGTGGGGAGTTGAAGGCAGAAGCCTCTGGGCAAGTAAGAAGAGTGGATGGGCCAGGGAAAAATAGTACAGCAGAATTGCCCACAGTGGGGAGGATGCACTTGAGCCAGAAAAGTTTTGTATTTTTCTCCAGCCTCATTCAGTTGCTGGGCACAGGTATAGAATTGGTGGTGAGCTGGGTTTAAGCAGAGTTGGGATTCTCCAGATGAGTAATTGGAGAGAGGAGGGAATGTGCAAGTTGAGGGTGAACACAAGGGAGTGACTGGAGTGAAGACCAGGGCTCTAAGCTTGGTAAGGGGGTAAGTAAGGCCACAGAAGGGATGGCACATTTCACAAATGTGGAAGGTCTGATGGATTACAGAACTGGGAGGGGCATTTTGATATGCTCCAGTTTCAGATCTGATTTTAGGGGAACTGAAAATAATATAGGTAACTCACTCATACAATTAATACTTATCAAGGGCTGGCCAGTAAGCTCAGTTGATTAGAGCGTGGTGTTATAACACCAACATCAAGGGTTTGGATCCCTGTATGAGACAGTCACTGAAAAAAAAAAAAACTTATTAAAGGATAACTATATTTTTAAATTTTTTTAATTTACATTTTTAAATTTACATTTTATTTAGAACTTATTATGTGCCAGGCACTGACAGTCACTGAAAAAAAAAAAAAACTTATTAAAGGATAACTATATTTTTAATTTTTTTTAATTTACATTTTTAAATTTACATTTTATTTAGAACTTATTATGTGCCAGGCACTGTGATAAGTGTTGTATATTTACTGTCTTTCATTTAACTCTCATGATCATACATTAAGTCTGGTAGTATTATTCTCCCCATTGTATAGATGAGGAGACCAAGGCTCAGAGAGATATAGTAACTTACCCAAGGATACACAGCTGGTAAGTGGCAGCGAGGTCTATGTGATTACAAAATTCAAGGTCTTAACTACTATGCTCTACCATGTGGCAGACACTATGTTGGGTTTGTGTAATCATGACATTCAGCTTCAGGTACTACTCCTATTTGATCCCAGCATGAAAATAGTTGTCCAGTGGTAGCAGTGGGGATGAAGGTGGAGGTGGAGGGATTTGGAACTCTTCACTTGTATGCAGTTTTGGGGGAGCTGTAAATCAGGGTGCCTGCCCTCCTTAGCTAAAGGGCAGATTTGTTAACTGAGTTCAGCCAATCAGACTCTTGCTCCAGAGACTTTGACTCTGATCAAAGAAAGCTCTGATCAAGAAAGAGGAGAAAAGGATAAATTGATTCATGTTGGCTACCTAGATGCCCAAAGCATCTCCAGTCTCTGTCTTTTTCTAAACCTGGTTCTCCAGCAGATTTGTTAACTGAGCTCAGCCAATCAGACTCTCGCTCCAGAGACTTTGACTCTGATCAAAGAAAGCTCTGATCAAGAAAGAGGAGAAAAGGATAAATTGATTCATGCTGGCTACCTAGATGCCCAAAGCATCTCCAGTCTCTGTCTTTTTCTAAACCTAGTTCTCCAGCTTCCTGTCACCTCTGTGAATTAGCTACTATCCTGCCAACAGAATCCTTTTCTGCTAAAGTTAGCTAGAATTGGTTCCTGACACTTGCAGTCAAAGAACCTGCACTGGCATATCAGGAAAAAAAAGACAAAGTATTGTAAAGCTAAAGTGAATGATTCATTCCTTGGATAAATGTGTATTGAGCAGAGCCAGAACCAGGGGCAGACAAGTGAGGCACCAAGGACATGAAATTTAAGGAGGCTCTTACACTCAGGCTTGTGCAAGTTCAAGGTTGGCTCTAACAGAACCCAACCCCCCCCCCAAATGTTAGTGGTTTAAAGAGCAAAGATTATTTCTCTTTTATATCAGAGTATGAAGTGAGTATTACAGGTCAGCAGGTAGCTTTCTGCTCCATGTGATCACTCAGGGACCTTGGCACCTTCTATGCTGTGGCTTTGTCATCCCCCAGCACATCATCATCATCACAAGGTCAAGGCTGGGTCCAGCCAGTGAGAAAGAGAAAGAGTAGGGAAGAGGAAGGCTCACTGACTAAATGGCCTTGCCTGAGTTTTCACACATCGCTTCCACTGGCAAGAATTAGTTACCCAGCAGTTCTTTGTTGCAAATACAGCTGGGAAGTGAAGCTTAGCTGGGCAGCCATGTACTATGGAAGGCAGGGAGATTTTGGCGGACAGCTGGCAAACTCCACCACAATCATTACCCACATAGAGCCTATTTTCCAACAGATTCTATTTTAAGTAATATTAAAAGCTCCTGGGTATAAGCATCATGGGAGCTCAGGCAGGGAGAGGTGTTCATGGGCTGGAGTAAATGCGGAAGGCAGAGGGGAGGGGGAGAATGTTCCTAAGGAGGGGAAATTCAGGAACAACCACGGAGCTAGGGGAAGGTCAGATGGACCATGGTCTGTCATGTTGTGATGGGGCAGGAAGGAGTTCTGCTAGACTGAGGTGGAACTCTCATGGAACCTCATAACACAGTATGGTAGACAGAGGATAGAATTTGGAGTAAGGAAGGCTGAATCTGAATTCTGCTTCCTGAATTGGGCTCAAGTATGTCTTTAACCTTGCCAACCTTAGATTCCTCCCTTTTAAAATGATGAGGATGATAACAACATCAACAATAATGATACATTAACAATAAACAATGATAGTATAAATAATACCAAGGTTGTTGTGAGGATCCTGCAAAGCAATAATCTATTTTTTTTTTTTAAAAAAGGGGAGGCTTGGGGCCGGCCCGGTGGCGCACTGCTACAGTGTGCCGCTTGGGAAGCGCGGCAGCGCTCCCGCCGAGGGTTCGGATCCCACATACAGACCGGCCGCTCACTGGCTGAGCGAGGCGCGGGTGCAACACCGAGGGTTGCGATCCCGTTGCCGGTCCCGGCCCGGTACGGGCGCGACACTGAGGGTTGCGATCCGTTGCCGGTCACGAAAAAAGACAAAAAGACAAAAAAAAAAAAAAAAAAAGGGGGGCGGGGAAGGCTTTTGTATCCAGCAAAGTGCTGTAAACCAGGGGTGGGCAAACTACAGCCTCAGGACACTGTCTACTTTTGTAAATAAAGTTTTACTGGAACACAGCCACACTAATTTGTTTATACATTGTCTGTGGTTGCTTTCACACTGCCACAGGAGTGTTGAGTAGTTGTGACATAGACTGTATGGCCAAAGGAGTTCACTATCTGGACCTTGTGGAAAGTTTGCTTTTGACCTCTGCAAGGGCCTTAGCAATGTTGGCTATGACTAAGCCTCAACCTCCCTTATTCACCAGTAAAACAGGTCTGATAAAAATCATCCTCAATTCCAAGATGTTCTGAGAATCAAATGAAACGTGTAAAACTGCTTTGGTGACTGTGAAATGCCATATAAATGGGAGTCATTATTTAGTCTCTGCAGTTTATCTGTAAAACAGACAACAAAATACCTACCTCCAGGGATGGCTGTAACGATCTGAGAGATGAAATGATTAAAGGAGAAACTTTGGAATCAAACAGGCATAGATTGGCGACTTGCTCTGCTCATCACCAGCTGTAGATCTTCTATCCTCTCCGAGCCCCAGTTTCCCCATCCGTAACAAGGGATTAGCATACTATCTACATCACCGGGTTGCTGTGAGCATTATGGGAGATAGCAGGAGTGAGTCCTTGGCGCGGTGACTGGCCTTGTTCCGATCCGCAGGTGCAGTGACGAATGCCACCTCCCACAGATCGTTACCAACAGTACAGCTGAGCTGTCCCCCTCTGCCTCTACTCAGCGCCCACGGTCAGCCCAGGGTGCCGGTATAATTAGCTCCATCTCGGTGGTGAGCAACCGCGGCTCACAGCCTCTGACACGACTGTCACCTCCCACTCAGTTCCCCAAACCACAGTTATCCTCACTGTTGAGTGTGCGTTATGTGCCCGCTGGGCACAGGGCTGAGTGCCACCGGAGGACAGCTTCATCCTCACACTTCTGATCTGTCACAAGGAACCGAAGCCTTTTCCTTCACTCCCAGGCCGTACACGTACACACACACACACACACACACACACACACACACACACACACACACACACACACGCGTTTGGGCACGGGGAGGAGGAAGCTGCCTCTTGTGTTTGCTAGGAAATCACGTTCCTCCAGACCCTATGGCCCTCGTGGGAAAGGCATCCTGTTTCTTTAAGAGGCCTCAACTGGGGGGCGGGGACCGCAGGCGTTATTCCCCGGCAGCTGGGCCCGCCCTTTCTTGAGTGAAAGACAAACAATCCAATTGAGCAAAGAGGATTTAGCGTGACGGCGAAACGGAGCAATAGGAGCCCGGGCCGGCCTGCGCGGGGCGGGAGTCCAGGAAGGCGGGGCGGGTAGAGGCTGGAGGATCCGCGGCAGCCGGACCCGGGCTCGGGAGCTGGGCCTAGGTCGGGCTCCTGGTGAGTGAGGGGCGCGCGGGGGTCGGAGCGCGAAGGGTGGCGGAAAGGGGCCCGGCCCGAGGCACACAGGGGGGCGAGGCCGGGCTGGGGGCTGCGGCCTGCATCTGCTCAGGGGCGGAGGAGTTGGGAAGGCGCCTGGGCTGGACCGCGCCGGCTCGTCAGGCCCCCGAGGGGTCGTGGCCGTTTTGGGTCCCGCGGGCCGGAGGGGAGCCTTGGTTCCAGCCCGGGAAGGGGCGCCGGGTAGGGAAGAGGATGGGCCGGGCCGTGAGGAGCGGGGGCTGGGCCGGGCAGCGGTCGGAGGGAGGAGGGGTGAGAACCTGCGGGAGGGAGGGAGAGGATGGGAGAGGGCTTGAAAGGAGCCCGGAGAGCCCTTGGGGCTGGTTGGTACACTTTCGAACCCAGAGGTCATGCTTAACCGCGTCCCCCCTTCTGCGGTCCATCTTCCCGCCCCATCGATCCTACCGGCTCGGTGCCCCCCCCCCCCCCCCCC
>NW_007732823.1:82322-108920 GCF_000696425.1 Galeopterus variegatus
CGATCCATCTACTGTGCATCCCCACCGCTTACCTCTCAGCGCAGGCCACTCTCGTGCCTTTCCTGGACTTTTGCAGTGTCCTAACTGGTCTGCCCATAAGTACCCGGGCCGCTTTTTTGCTGACCCAGGCCCAGAGAAATCTTTTCAAAATGCAGATCCGATCGGGACACTCGGGCTTAAAACTGGCCGGCTTCCGACCCCTTGCAGGGTCAGCCCCAGATCCTCCCCCAACCTCTCCCGAGTCTCAGTCTACCAGTCCCGCTTGCTCAGTGCTCTGCTCACACTGGCCTTTTTCTCTTCCTTCTACATCCCACGCTCTGGCCTTCCTCAGGGCCTTTCACTTGGTCTTTCTTCACCCTGGGCTTAGTCTAGTAAAATCCTTTCATCCTTCAGATCTCAGCTCAAGTATCACTTCCTCAGGGGAGGCATTCCTGGTCCCTGACTCTGACCAAGTCATTTCCCCACTTCAGCACTCTGTGTGCTCCTCCTTCACGACACTTGCACAACCGCAGTTTTATATTTATTTAAGAAAGTATTAATGTCTGTCTATCCCAGCAGATAGTAAGGTCCGCAAGGGAGAAGATAGTGTCTGGTTTTGTTCCTTGTTGTTATCTCCAGCATCTCACACAGGACCAGGCACTATAAATATTTACTAAACAAATGAATGGAGCGTTGGGATTTGGCAAGAGGAAGGAGGTGTGAATTGTGGTCACTGATGTCCTACCCATGGGGGAAGGAAATCAATATTTGGAATACTTTTTTGTGCTAGACTGTAGACTAGAGTGATGCTGTTCAATAGAAATATAATGCTAGTCATATAATTTAAAATTTTCTAGTAGGCATATTAAAAAATAAAAAGAAACAGGTGAAATTAGTTTTATTAATTATTTAACTCATTCTAACATTCTAATATTGCAGCATGTAATCAATATAAAAACCTTTTTAATGGGATATATTACATTCTTTTTTTGGTACTAAGTTTTTAAAATCTGGTGTGTACCTTGCACTTAAGACGGCCTGTCTCACCTCACAGTAGTCACTTTTCAAGTGCTCAATAGTCACATATGGCTGGGGACTGCAGTATTGGGCTGTGCAGTGCTAGACACTTGTATATATTTGATGTCGTTTAATTTTCTCTAGAGTCATTTGCAGTAACTATTGTTACCTGCGTTTTACTGATAAAAACAATGAAGCTCCTAAAAGTTACATTATCTGCCAGGGATTGTTCTAGAGTTTGTGAATGAAGGAAGTGGGATTAGGATCTCCATCTGTTAATCTTGATTCTGGTCTTTCTGTATACCCTATGCTACCCTTAGGAGGTGCCAAGGAAGTTTGGGGATGCAAGAAGTGGGGACCAAACTTCTTATAAAAACAATGGCACCAGCATATTCTAGTTTGTTCTGTGCCGAGATAATATGTCTGGATGTATCCGTATGCTGCTGGGGTGGGTCAGGAACAAGCATATTTGATGCAGTTAAAGAAAAATATGCAAGGCAACTCCCCTTTTGACCTAGTCACCATACCTCAGCCCAGCCTGCACTAACTCAGCCTGGTAGAAAAACTTACACACACAGCAGCATCTCAAAGGTGCTGGGACTACTAGGCTTGAGCTTACAGTCTGGCTGTTCATCTCAGCAATTGCTCACTGTGTATCTACCATGAAACCAGCACTGTTCTAGGCCACATGTGGTGACTGGGGAGTATAAGGCACAGCTTTCATCTTTAGGATGCTTTGAGTGTACTTGGAAAGACAAGACTGGATCACATAAAATGACTAGATGATGCGCAAGAAAGCATGTGGTGTGATGAAGAACCAGAACCAGTGCTGTGCAAAGTGGCTGTCTTGGCCAAGCTGCGTGATGTGTTTAAAAAGTTGCATTTGAATTCTTCTAGGCAGGGTGGTACTTTGCAGTTTGCCCTGTCTCTACGTGGAGGCTGCTTGGTTTATTTACTTACCTGCCTGGCTTAAGGCATTTGAATTTATAACCCCATTAGGCAGGCTGGTTTAATTTGAGTCACTAGAAAAGATTTGTTGAGCACCTGTTATGTGCCAGGCATTGTACTGGCTGCTGCTCTGGAACTGACTAAAACTCTCCAAAGTTCTTCCACCAGGAAATAGTAATATTAATAATAGAACAATAGCTGGGGCCGGCCCGTGGCTCACTCGGGAGAGTGCGGTGCTGATAACACCAAGGCCCCGGGTTCGGATCCCATATAGGGATGGCCGGTTCGCTCACTGGCTGAGCGTGGTGCTGACAACACCAAGTCAAGGGTTAAGATCCCCTTACCGGTCATCTTTTAAAAAAAAATAAATAAATAAATAAAAATAATAATAGAACAATAGCAACAAACACTTTGCCTTTTATATTGATTTTCCCCCTTGATTGCCTTCACATGTGATCTCTCATTTTGTCAACAATATACCACAGCCTGGCAGGTAGGGCTTTTTTATGCTGGGAAACATGGTTACAGTATTTTTGCAATTTCTTCAAGTTCACACAGTTAAAATTCTGCTTACTCTGTGCCAGGTATTATGCTTAATGCTTTACATATATTATCCCACTTAATGTTCACAACAACTTTACAGGGCAGGGTTGGTTGTATCTCCATTTTACAGATAAAGAAATTGTTAAAGCTGAGATCCAAACCCAGGTCTGTCCCACTCCAGAACAAACGTTCCTAATTGTTAAGTTACACTGCCTCACTAGAAAGTCAAGGTTGGAAGAAACCTCAAAAACATCTAGTCCAAACCCCTCATGTAGATCAGGACTTGAGGCCCACAGATGCTTGTACTGTGGCCGAGCTGTGCTGCAGAGGGTGGACTAAACCAGAAGGGGGGCCTAGGCCTTCTTTTGTCCCTAACTGGTAATGTGGCCTTGCCAGCTTCTCTGGACCTCAGTTCCCTTATTTATAAAATGAAAGGGCTTGGCCTGATTTTACAGTGAGAACAATGCTATGTTATGTTCGGTATTGAAAGAGTCGGGCCCACAGGCCAAGATTTCAGTCATAACCCAGGACTCTTCTTAGCACCCTATACTCCCTCCCTAGCCAGGCTCCATCTCCCTGTACAACCATGGTAGTCTGTTGATGGGAAACAGTTTCCTAAAGTTCATCTATATTTTCTGTCTTAGTTTCTGTTTCCTCTCATTTCCCAAAACTGAAGCAAGTATTTTGTAAACACTGACCCCTTCTAAAGCCATCTCGTCATTATTGTAGTTAGGGATCTGGAAAGTTCTAGACAATAGATAATCCTCTATTAGTAGTGTTTGTCTTCTCTTTTAAAAGCACTTAGGTCTGCGGTACCCTGGAGGGTATTTATGATGTGGAATTCTATAGATACAGCTGTGTGCTGAGCACTGCTGCAAACTGGCAGGGGGAGTAGACAAAGGCTTTATGAGTCCTTGCCCTCAGTTTGCTAATCATCCTGGAGCTGTGGGTCTCAACCTTAGCTGCCCTGGCTGCCCATTAAAATCATCCAGGGGAACTTTTAAGTGACCTGAGGCAGGCATTGATGGTACATAACCAGAGTTGAGAACCACTGGTCTAGAGCCCACTTCCCAGACTTCAGCATGCACACAAACCACCTGGGATCTTGTTTGAAGTGGATTCAGATTCAGTGGGTTCTTCTGCATTACTGCAGGTTCCAGGGACGCGATGCTGCTGTTGTGCAGATCACACTTTTAGTAGCCAAGGAAGAGACTGTGCTCCGAGAAAGAATTATAAATCAGTAAGATTGTGAAGCTGTGTTTAAAAGGCTGAGGACACAGATGAAGGTGCAGTTAATTTTTTTTCTTATATTCTCAGAAAGCAATAGCTCAATTAATTTCACCTGAGATGAGAGGATCAGGAAAGCCACATGCAAGAGTGATTGTCTGCGCCGAGCCTTGAAGGTTGAGAAGTTTGCCAGCTGGACAAGGTGGAGGGAATAAGAGCACAGCAAAGTACAGACACAGAAGGGCATGGTTTTTGAGGGAACGGGTGGTCTGGTGAGACGTACATAGTATCTGCAAGGGTGAGTCTGAAAGCCAGTTCCTTCCCGAAAGCTGTGGTGGAACTGGAATGAGTTGAATGCTCTACTAAGGAGTTTAAGCACTGTTCTTTAGTATAGGAATGCTACAGATCCTTATCCTTCTATGCAGGATAAGAGGAAACCCAGGTGGTTCTTAGGGTAGGAGTTAAGGTGAAGAAGCCCACATGGTTACCCTGTCCCCATACTCTTCCTCACCACACTTGTGTCTCTAGGCAAGTTAACAGCTTTTAAACATGTTTGGGTGAGTCCTATGCCCAACACATTTCAACAAAAAGGAGAAACCTCAGCTGCCATTGGTATGGTGGTCCTTCCCAGGGTTTCTAGCAGTAAATGTCAGTAGCTGAATCTCTGCTAACTGAATTCCTCCTTTTCAGTACCTCAGAGCCTCATCCTCATTCAGTGGGCTAGACTAAGGGAAGTTGAGTCACTTCTCAGATGAGAAGATTTCAGAGAGGGAAGCCTCTACTGAGATTGTGTTCTTGATTAGAAAGAGGGTGTGACCTCTAATTGCCTTCCTGGTGAGGTTGCATTCTGTCTCAGGAGACATAAACCAAAGTTACCCATGCCTCCCCCACCAAATCAAAAGTAAAAGAACAGAACAAAAAGCACACATCCATCCTTATCCTTAAAGGAATGGGGGAGGGTGGGGAGCTGGAAACCTTCTGGCATTCTTCATCCTGAATTCCTAAGTAATGGGAGGGGATCATCTTTCACTTCCTTCCTTAAGATAGGCTCTCCTACCCTGCTGTCAGAGTCCATTCCACAAAGCAGTCACTGCTGGATGATTGATAGCACTCCATGGGGCCTTTTGTAATGGTGCTGATTTTATAAGCACATCTTCCAGAAGCCACTTAGAGACTGCTCCATTGGACATCCTGATGGTTCTATTTTTCTGTTGTTTCCCCAGCTTTGTCTGAAAAGCTGGGCTTTCCATTCTCATGCCTTAGAGTAGCATTATCTTTTTTAGATCAGTGTGTGCCTCTCTCCTGTTTTGTGGCATTTTGAGTTTTCCAAATCATCTTTATGTCTGCAATGCTCTAAAGGGGGTGGGAAGGAGAAAGTGGAGAACCGTTTAATCCAGAAGGGGCCCCTGGGCCTGGATTTGAAACTACAGCTCCCTTACCTTGGCTGTTTGCTGTTGAACTACAGTACTGCTGAGCTGTGGAGCAAGAGGCTATTTATAATCCTGAGAATTTTGCAATGTTATTGAATTGCTCCGACCTAATTTCCACTTCCTTTCGAAAATGAAAATGAGGAGAGTAAGCAAACACGTGCTGGAAGGATTCCCTACCAGGAGATCCTTTATCCTGGAATATTATCTGGAGAATATTATTACTTCTGATTGCCCATCTCCTGATGTTTCCATGGGGAGAAAAGCAGAGAGCTATTTTCCCCTTTCTTTTAACTAGAGTCAGGGGTACTAAATTTGATTTTCCAATAAGACTCCTTTTAATGTTAGATATGAAAGCAAAATTTTAAACAATGGAAGTACTGTGTAATTGGAAGATGATGAGACAGGGAGGGAACACCCAATAACCTGAACAGTTTATGCCAGTCCCTGTCCATTTGGAGCCAGCCCTGGTGGAAGAAGTCAGAGACAGGTGCTTACCGAACCTTAACTGTAGGCCATGTGTGTGCTAGGTTACGAGATGACAGGGTTGTATCTGTCCTGGAGGAGGAGCTAGTGAAGAAGAGAGATGTGTCCATATATAACTATAATAGAGTATGACAAGATCCTTCATAGAAGAAGGAGCAGCATGCTGTGAGAACACTGTGGCCTCTATCCTAATTTAGTTTTCCTAGGGAAAGGTGGAGAAAGCTAAGAATGGTACAGAGAGGAGGGGACATCTGAAGTGGCCTCTGAAACTTGAATAGAAGCTCTTCTGACAGTCAGTGGGAAAAAGAGAATGTGCTAAAGGACAGAAGAAATGAAAGAACGTGGCCTGCCTCATGGAAATAGCAGGTAGTCCAGGGAAGAGTCTGGCTAGATTATGAAGGACCAAATACCACACAAGGAAGTGTGGACCGCATTGTTTAGACAGTGGAGTACCATTTCCTGTGACAGCAGTGAGCTCTTGTTATATAGGTCTCTTAGCTTCAGCGTGCTTTAGCTTCAGATACACAAACCAAAAATCTCCACTGAACATTTACTATGGGCCAGGTACAGAGAGAGCCACCTGCTTTCACATGGCTCCAACACCACCAGACAACCTGGGATCACATTCTAGCTGTGCCACTTACTAGCTCTGTGACAATGAGCATGCTACTTAACTTTTCTGTGCCTCCATTTTCTTTTTGTTTGTTTGTTTTATTTTGTTTGGTGGCTGGCCAGTACAGGGATCGAACCCTGGACCTTGGTGTTATCAGCATCATACTCTAACCGAGCTAACCAGCTAGCCCCTGTGCCTCCATTTCCTTATCTGTAAAGTGGGGATAATTACATACCACAGAGGGTTGCTGTGTGGATTAAATGAATTAGTATATGTAAAGCCCTTAAAATAGTGCCTTAGTATTACGTAATTGTTAGCTGTTATCATCATCAAAGGACGTATTATGTAGAGGAAAGAGAATTAACTTTGGAGTCATAAAACTTAGCCTTGAGACCCAGTACTGATGTGAATGAATTCTTCCTTTCTCTCTCTCTTTCTTTCTCTCTTGGAAAAACATGGAGGGAGGTGCATGGAGGACAAGTTTTTCAATCCATCTGAACTTTAGTTGCCTTACCCGTAAAATAGGAATGTTTTTCAGGGTTCTTGTGAGCATCAACTGTAATAATGCTATACAAGTGAGTAATCAACCATAAAGAGGCTGTCTACACATTTCTACTACATAGAATGTGGTTACTACAAAGTCACCATATAACTGATCTGTTTTAAGCAACCCAGACTTATCTAAGTGGGTTTTGTTCTTGTTAATTCAACCAGTGTTAATTAAGGGCCAACTCAGTACTGTCATCTTAGGCCAGTGATGCTGTGTCTGTTCTGACCTCCATTTTAAGGTTTCTTCAGAGCTTGGGGTTAGTCTTTATCCTTTGAGTTGCAATGAACAGAAATACAGGCTAGCTTAATTTAAAGGAGTTTTATCAGCAGGATACAGGGGAATTTCAGGTACCCAAAGTGTGAGAAGTGTAGCCATGGAATCTGGAAACTCATCAGGTAGTGTTTTTTTCCATCTGTTAATGGGATTTTTGTGTTTTCTGGGTTTTGGCCTCAGCTTGTCTACATATTTCTAGATTCTTCCTGCAGAATGACTTCTTCTTCAAGGTTCTTGGTTTTTTCTTCTCCATACCTTTGGCTTGTGAATGACTTTGGCTTGCCATGGTACCTGCTCTGAAGCTGAATATGAACTTACTGCTCCAGGGCTGTTTAAAACCCAGTTCCTTTAGTCTGTGTCTTGTAAGTTTAAGAGAAAGAATTGGAGTAGTCCAGCTAAAGCTGGGTGATCACTTTGGTCCCATCAGCTGTGGCAGGGTTGGGGAGAGTGTCATTCAGTACAAATATGTTGCCTGGGCTTTGTGGGAAAGGACAGAGTCACTGAGAATGGGGCTTATTGGTATCTCTTGAGTGCTCCTGATGGTTGCAAATCTCTATGCTTTAAAATGGGTATGAATTTTTGGAACAGCCAAGAATCATTCAGGGCTAGCTTTAATAAATAGAGTCAGCCTTAGACATGCCATATAAATAAAGAAATATCTGTAAAATAATGTAATACTGTACAATAATGTAATAACTTTAAAGGAATGAGCTTTAGCTTGTTTATCTCCAAAGGTAGTATTCAGAAAGGAGTTCAAAAAAATATGGTTTGTTTCTTAGCAGCACCTTTGAAATAAGGGTATAGCTTCTTTTGGTAAGGACTTTAAAATGGGCATCCTCATTTGGATTTTTTAAGTTCTACTGTAGAATCATGAACTTTTAGACTTAGAAGGTACCTGAGACACACTTTAGCTCAGCACTCAGATCTTACAGTAGAAGAAAACTGAGACTTGGGTAGAAGAACACGTACACATTGCAGTGGAACTAGGATTAGGTCCTGAGTCCTTCGGTTCTAAATCCAGTTGCTTTCTTCAGCAGGTAAATCATCCCAGCCCAGTGGTCTTTTGATTGTACCTATACTGCCTACTTATTTTAAAAAGAAAAAGAAACCAAACTAAATACCAAATGGTCTAAAAAGCCATGCTGTACAATTCCATTTATATGAAGTACAAAAATAGGCAAAACTCATCTGTGGTCATAGAAGTCAGAAAGAAGTTGCCTTTTAAAGGACTAGAAGGTAGGGGATTGACTGGAAGGGGGTATGAGGGAATTTTCTGGAGTGATAAAAGTATTCAATGTCTTTTTGGGTGGTGGTTACAAGGTGTGTGTATGTATTTAAATTATATATATTCATATACATACATATGCACATATATATACACTTAAGCTCTATGCATTTTACTGTATGTAAATTATATCTCAAGTTTTAAAAATGACCTCACAACTGTGCAGTCATAACCCCTAATTACAGCAGATTTGCTGATAAGGATAAGGATGCCTGCCCTAGGCCTCCAGAGATTCGTAGTGACACTGCTAGAATGAGAACTCCCCGCCTTCCTCTGTCACCAGAGTACAGCGTATCAATGAGTAGTTACGCTAATGGGGCCAGTTTCTTTTCAGAGGTTTGTTGTGTGTCTAGGCACATAAAAATTACACACGAAAAATTCTGCCTGGAGCTGCAGAAGTTGTGGAAGCTTTAGGAGCCATCAGGCTCAATCTCTTTAGGCTTGATTTAGTTGCAAGGAACAGAAATTCAGGCCAGCAAAGGGGAGAGAGGAAGAGCACTGGCCAAAGTCAGCTCCAAGTTCTGTCTGCCCTTCACTACTTACTACTGGTTGGGTAAACTTGCACACTTAACCAAATTCTTCAAATGGAGGTAATAATCCTGTTCTGCCTGCTTTATGGGATTGCTAGAAAGACTCAACAAAATAAGTGAAAGCACTTTGAAAACCACTTTTTACGTTGTCACGCTCTGGAAATGCTGGCATTTTTGACAGTTGACTTCTTTTGAAGCAGCCCACCCTGATCAGGACCTGCTTTATGGGATTGCTAGAAAGACTCAACAAAATAAGTGAAAGCACTTTGAAAACCACTTTTTACGTTGTCACACTCTGGAAATGCTGGCATTTTTGACAGTTGACTTCTTTTGAAGCAGCCCACCCTGATCAGGAAATGGCCATGAAAGCTTCCCTCTTTCAGAGGCCTGTAGGTTTGTAGGGGATGTGACTTTTACCCTTTTTCAGCAGAGAGATTTGTACTTACCAGACTGCAAAAACTGACATTGTGTTTAGGCTGAAAAATTGATGGCATACATGAATAACAGCCTAGCAATAGCTATGCCACATATGCCAGGAGAGGCAGGCAGTCCCCATTAGTGCAGCATGAATTGCGGGTGAGTGGAGGGTGCAAAAAGGTCTTTTTCATTAAGAGAGAAGCCTCTCCTGAACAAGGCAAGGAGCGTAAATATACATTGAAATAATGCATCAGTCGAGTGACTTCCCATCGTCAGACCTTGGAGAGAGAATGCTTTAGCTACTGCTTAGAATACCACTAAGCTATCAGAGTTGCCTAGGATACCAGTCACGTGGGCCCATCTTCCAGACTTGCTCAAAATGATTTATTTTCCTTTATTTTGGAGAGAAGTGGAGGAAGGGGTCAGAGGTACTTCTAACGCCTTGTGGTCCTATAGCAAGGCCTTTGTGTGAGGATAGCCTTACCTCCCAACACTTGAGCCCTCAGCAGCCCTTGCCTTTGGCAATAGAGACTAAAATAGCATTTCCTGTCCCAGTTCTCTTCCCATTTTCTGAACTTTGCGTCATCCCACACAGAGGAGGCTCCACATTGTGTCCTTCGAGGGGGAAGAAATGGCAGCAAAGAGAAGAGAGAAGACAAGAGAGCTTGTAGTTGGGCCCTGCTGACACTGGTATCTTCCTAGGATAACTGCAGAACAGAAGTAGCCTGGCTCCTTCAGCTAACCATTCACCCACGAGAAGACTGTCCACTCTTACCTGTTTAAGAGCATATGCTTCTCCTCTCCCAAGGTCCCAAGACAGGAATTGCAGTAAATATGCTTTTCCACCACTGAGTCTTCTTGACCCTTACACTGAAGTGTCACATTGGCAGATTTTGCTACTGGCTGATCTGCAGGTGATAGATAGGTTTGTCCTATTTCTACTTGCTAATTTAATCTAAAGAAACAAAAGCCCAAGGAAAGGTTGTGTTATGATCTAGAAAAATTCAAACCAAGTAGTTCCATATGTTTCTTTAAACAGTATCTGTCTTCAGACTCTCCAAAATACATAACAAAAGTGAAAAATGAAGGCATACACTGTGACAGTTTCCCTCTCTATGATTCTTTCTCTCCAGGCAGCTGTGTCTGTGTGTGTGTCTTCGAGAAGTAAGGCCCATTTGGAACGATGCCCCCACCATCAGACATCGTCAAAGTAGCCATTGAGTGGCCAGGTGCTAATGCCCAGCTCCTTGAAATTGACCAGGTATGTTCCTAAAATGAGAAGCAGCGATGCAAGGAGAGGGATCTGGGAAGCATGGCAGAGGATGTTTTTAGGGATTGGGACCATTGGCATCAAGAGTAAGAAACAGCAACAGGAAATCTGAACTTTGGGCCTGGCCCACCCTAGGGAAGGTGGGTAACCATGGCTCAGGAGAGGCTTCCTCTTCAATAAAGCTATCAGGAAAGAAGTTCATTCTCGTGCCCCAGAATGACCCTGCTTGGCAGCCCCTCTCATCAGAACCTTGACATGTGTATGACATAGTTGCTGGTGAATGATCTCTCTCTCTCTTTCTTTCAGAAACGACCCCTGGCATCCATCATCAAGGAAGTTTGTGATGGGTAGGTGGAAACTGACCACATTTTTGACAATGGTTGCTAAGACTAAAGGAGCTCTGCCAGACCTTGAAGGGAATTCTGTGAAGGATCTCCAGTTAGGCAGGTCCCCTGTGTGGTGCTCTTGTGGATCGTTTCTTATGAAGGAAGTATAGTTGATGAGGATGTCCCTAAGACTTACATAAATCTTAATTTTTTTCCCTTAAGTCCATGAACGCCCAATTTAAGGTACTGGTGAGATCTGAGACCCACCCTCGATGGTGTGCAGCTCATTTTGTGGTGCTAATCTTCCAAAAAGCTGAGGAGGTTATTTTTTCAACATCCCAACCTAAAGCTTTATTTTTTTTCCACTGTACTCCAAACAGGCCACCCATTCCCTTGAGCTGCTCTATTGAAAATTATTTATTTGCAGATTCTGGACAGGCCCAAAGGAATGGCCAAATGGGATATGCTGTTTTTCTCTTACGTAGGTGGTCATTGCCAAACCCAGAGTACTACACCCTCCGTTATGCAGATGGTCCCCAGCTCTACATCACTGAACAGGTTAGTACAAAGAGAAGCAAAATAATACAGGCCTTGCTTGGAAGTGAACCAGCCAATGTTTATCTTATTTATCATCCAAATAGCTTCCATTTATTGGGTAAAGAGCTGCTCTCTGGGTAAATTGGGGAAATGCCAGCCCTTATTCTCCTCTAGTAGCTGGAAAAAGGTGACTTTACCTCCCAAGAGCCCAGGGCACTTGAAGAGGATCTTAGAAGCTCTTTGCCAGGGAACAAGCAGGAGAAGAGGGTCTGACTGAGAGCCTCAGTTACAACTACAATCAGTCCTCTGTATCCGTGGGTTCCGCATCTGTGGATTCAACCAACCATGGATTGAAAATATTCAGAAAACAAAAATTCCATAAAGTTCCAAAAAAGCACAACTTGACTTTGCCACACCAAGTACTATGTTGAATCCACGTGAATAAAGTGATGTGTAGGCACTGTAGGTGGGTACTTCAAAAAGTTCATGGAAAAAGAAAAGTAGAAGATAATATGAATCTTTCCATGAACTTTTTGAAGACCCCTCATATTAGATATTATGACTTACCAAGAGATTCCCCCTCAAATACCGAGGGATGACTCTACTTTAAAAATGACAAAAAGTTCTTGTTGATTCAGCTTGTTCGTACTATTTTAATATTTTATCTTAGTTTTGTTTTTTTGTTTTTTTGTTCTGCTCTTTGCTACCCAGACTCGCAGCGACATTAAGAATGGGACAATCTTACAACTGGCTATCTCCCCGGTAGGTATTCTTCCTTTCTTGGGTTTATTCATTTAACAAACATATATGAGTACTGATCATGGGCCGGACTCTATTCTAGAAACTAGGACTACGGAGATTAAAAAGTCCATCTTTGTTCTTAAGCCCAGTTGAGGGTAAAGAAACAAATATAAGGCCTCTCTCAAGGGTCTTGAGAGAAAGTTGCTTAGGGAGTCATGGGCACTCAGAAAAAGAATCACCTAACTCAGCCTGGGAATTTCTGGAAAGCCTTCCCAGAGAAGGGGGTCACTGCTCAGATGGATATTAAAGGAGAAGCAAGATTATCTAGAGAAAGAAGAAAATGAAAAGTATTCCGAGTAGAGAGATCAACACATGTAAAAGCATAGAGCTGTGCTGTGTTTGGGGAAGGCAGGAGTGCCGGATGACTAAAGACCCGTAGCAGTCATTGAGAAGCCAGATATCGAAGGTTCCTGAATGGCCTGCTCATGGGTTTGGATATTATCCAGAAGGAAACTGGGGACACTGAAAGATTTTAAGCAGGAAGGTATATTATGTTTAGATTTAACTTTCAGAAAGATCACTTTAGTGACAGTGTGGAATATGGGCTAAAAGAAGAAAGGTTGGTGGTAGGAGGAACCTTTAAGAGGCTGATGAGGAATGTTAATAGGCCAGTGAAGGCACATGACAACGGAGATGAAAGGATGGACATGAAAAATATTTAGGAGGTAACCTTGACACATATGGTGATACACTAGATGTGGAAGGAAAGGGGAGAACCCAAGATCACCCCTGATTTCTGCAAAAGCAGGCCTTAAAGGTAACTAAGGAAGCAACTAAAATGGTAGAAAGAAAACCAGGGGTGTGAAGTGACTCAGGAGCTGAGGGCAAGGAGAGTGTCAGGATGGAGGAAGGTGTGGTCTGCAACTTTTAATGACCAGCGAGATGAAGAAAACAGAACAGAAAAGCTGTCTACTGACCTGGGAGGTCAAGAGGTCACTGGTGCTCTTCACCAAAACAGTTTAGGTGGGGAAGTTGGGTGGCCAGATTGTGGTGGATTGAGTAAAAGAAAGGTGAAAAAGTAAGGACTTTGAGTATACCACTAGATCAAGAAGCTTGTTTTTAAAAGGAAATAGAGAAGGTAGTAACTCAAAGGGGATAAAGAATTAAAAAGATGTGCTTTTTAAAAACATTAATGTGTTTCAAAAATCAAAAAGTTTGACAGATACAGTGAAAGATCTCCCTCCCACTTCTGTCCCCCATTTACCCAGTTTTCCACCTCTCCGACCCTTCACAGTTTTTGACTGTGCAATTTTTGATGTGTCCTTGAGAATGTGTTAAGGTGGAAGAGAGGAAGGTTGAAAGTGCAGGAAAGGGGGTAACTAATAGAACAGGAAAGGACCCAAAGTCCAGGTGGAGTCCACCTTGACTTGTGGGCCTATGAGGAAGAGGATCAATATTGGGGCAGCTTTGGTTATATTTGTAGAAGGTGGTCAAAAATTAAGGACACAACAGCACCTGTTTTCTTGATGAAGCGAGAGACCATTCTGTGGGGTGGGGGTTGGAGTAGTATCAGCTATCATGTACTGAACACCTATATTTTGCTAAATCTTCTGTATATTGTGTTGTCTAAACCTTACAAATACCCGAAGAGATAAGTACTCTCCATAGCTCCATTTTGCAGAGAAGGAAACCGAGACTTAGAGAGGGTAAGTAACTTGCCACTTGTGACACAGCTAAAAAAGTAGCCCTCAAACCCAGGTCTGTCTGACTTTAGGCCAGTATTCTTACCAGCGTGTTCTTCTGCCTCCTTCTCTTCTCTTGAGCTCTTCTCTTCTTAGGGACTTCATCCTTCCCTCCTAAGTTCTGCTAATTTAATATGACAGTCTGGGAGTTACTCACTTTCGTGGAAGTGCCAAAGCATTTTACAGACCTCTTACCCAGAGTAGTTGACTTTCCCAGAAGCACATCTCTCTGGAGTAGGAGGCAGCAGCCCAGAAATGCTGTCTCAGGAGGCAAATTGACATTTGGAGTTATAAGTTTCTAAGTGTGATGCAGACCAGTGCTCTCCAAATTGTTCTATCTTATGACCTTTTCTCGTGGTGAACATTCTCTCAGCCGTAGAGATATTGGAAGATTTCTGTATCATCGAGAGCAGTGTGCTGTTAAGGGCTGTCTTCGTGATAGTAAAGGAGGAGAGGCAAAAAGGGGAGGGATCCAGGCCTGAGTCCTTGGCCGGCAGCAGGAACGGGGCTCCGGGCATTCGCTTAACACTGAGAAAAAAGAAAGACTCCAGGGGTGTTTTTGCTCTTACGTCTCTTCCTTTCCAGGAAAGAACATTAAATTAACACCCCAAAAATAGAGTATGATGAAACAGTAGATTGTGAGGCACTATGAAGTTAATTTCAGCAAAAGGAAAGATCAGTGAATACTAGAGGAAAGATTTTAGCCATAGCTTTCAGGAAGGAGGCAAGCATCCTGCTAGGAACAGTTCACATGCTGGGAGGAAGGTTTGCTTTCCCCAGCCATCATTTTCTAAAAGCTATTTTGAAATTAACTGTTTCTGGCTCCTTGATATTCTTAAAGTTTCCAGGGAGTATCATTTTCAGAAACAATGATATGGACTTTGAGAGAAAGTTTTAAAAAAAATTGTCAGGCTTATCACATTTGATTAAAAGGGACCTTAAAGATCATCAGAGTAAATTCTCCACCCAATGCAAGAATCCTTTCTATAGCATTTTTGGCATATGTTTGTCTAGATTCTCCTTGATTGCTTCTAATGGCAAGGAGCTCAATACCTCAAGAGAAACCTTTTCCACTGTCTGACAGCTTTAATTAATAGAAAACTCTCCTCTGTTAAACCAATGTCTGTTTCCCAGTGACTTGCCAGAGTTAGTGTATCTCCCAGATCTCTTTTGTATTCATTCCCTTGTTAGGAATTTTTTTAATCCATACATCAGAATGGTATGGAAAAGATACAGATAATGACAGATTGGTCTTGGCATACCGGTAATTCCCTGATAATCCAATAAACATTTATTTAGCAATTCCTAAGCAGTGTGAAAAACTGGTTCTGCCTCAGGTTTGGATGTCCACAGAAAGGCCCCTGTGAGCTATCCATAGAGCAGCAACCTGCCACAAGGAGCAGATGGCATATGTCTTGTTTCTGTTCTCACAGTCCCGGGCCGCACGCCAGCTGATGGAGAGGACCCAGTCTTCCAACATGGAGACCCGTCTGGATGCCATGAAAGAGCTGGCCAAGCTCTCCGCTGACGTGACTTTCGCTACTGAGTTTATCAACATGGATGGCATCATTGTGCTGACAAGGCTCGTGGAAAGTGGAACCAAGCTCCTATCCCAGTAAGTATTCCTGAAGTCTTGTTCCAAGGGATTTCAAAAGTTTACTACACTCCACAGGGCATCTTGTTCTTGTTTCCATTGAGTCAAATAAGGAGGTTATCGAGCATCTTCTGTATGCAGAGCAGTGTGCCAAGCACTTGAGTCCTTACAGGAATGTCTAATTGACTATTGTCCTAAATCTTGTAGTCTGGTTGGGCTCTCACAAATTAACAGTACAAAGCAGCACTGCACCAAGTGTGTAGTAAAGATAGAGGCTATAGAAGTCAGAAAGAGAGAGGTCGGTTTGATGACAGACCTGTTAATGTATGGAAATGCTTAGCCTGATGAGGGTTAATGAGCAGACTGTCCATTATCTCCCAGACCAGGTGCCTGTCTATGCTTAGCCCTGCCTTCCTCCCACTCCAGTCACCCTCCATTCCATACACACACTCACAGACACCCATGTGCATGCCTTCCTTTGTGTTTACCACAGGTTACCCACTAACCATTCGTCATCTCCCTGCCACTCATTTTCACAGGGAGGAGGAGATCCAGAACTTTGTAATACTCCATGAATGTCTTTTTAATATCCAGAGTTAAGATGCACATAGTGGGAAGCTACGCCTTGTGATCAGCAATGAATAAACAGATGCTTAGGCTCCCATCTAAGCCTGCAGAGTGTACACTGGCAGAGAGGGAATCAGAAATCTTCTCTCAGCTGATAGATCAGCTGTTGAAACTTTCAACCAAACTGAGCAACTAATCATAGGTATTTGTTTTAAGTCTTAGAGCTTCCAGCCACACTGAAGTCCTGAAGCCTTTGGCTGGCATCAGCACTAACACAGGAGTTCTGCAGTCTCCGAGAGTGCAGAGTTAGCCTGGCCTTAGTTTCCTCCTCTTTAACATGGGGATAATAATGCCTCCCTATAGTATTGTTGTGAGGAGTATTATTAATGAGAATGTGTCTGAACATGCTTTGTCCATGGGAAGATAGCTTGTTAATTCTAGAGCACTATACAGATGTGTAAAGGGTTAACTGTATAAGGAGGAAAGACAGAGAGAAAACATTCTGATCCTCATTCTCTACCAGCACTGTAGTAAGGGCTTTGCACGCATTGTCCTCTTGCCTTCACCACAACCCTGTGAGCATAATGCTCTGAGACTGACTGAGTTTTACAGAGGAAGAAATCGAAGTTTGAAAAGATGAAATTTTTGCAATTACTAAATAGTTGAACAGGAATTGAACCCACGTCCATACTTTGTACCCTTTGTCTCTTACTCTGCTGCCTCCTGGCCTAGAGGTTAACATGGGACATAGGCTACACTGGGTTCTCCCAGATTACTAAATAGTTGAACAGGAATTGAACCCACGTCCATACTTTGTACCCTTTGTCTCATACTCTGCTGCCTCCTGGCCTAGAGGTTAACATGGGACATAGGCTACACTGGGTTCTCCCAGTAAGTTTTGAAGTTTGACACAGGTCTCAGATCTTCTTTGATCTTAGGAAATAGATAAGTGATTCTGTTTTCCTGAGAGGAAGCAGTATGGAGAAGGATAGCCTAACCACCCAGTAGCGTTTTTTGTTTTTTTTTTCCCATGGGTAGATACTTGGGCTGAATCTGCTCCACTTCTGGCTAGACGTGCACACAGGCACTTACAGTCACATCAACTGATTTCCCAGGAGGTGTTTACGTTGAAATCCATGCCTTTTGTGGCTGCCTTGACACCTGTGTTCCCCGGATCTGAATCTTGGTGTTATTTTGTGTGTGTGTGTTGCACATGTCTCAGCTACAGTGAGATGCTGGCATTCACCCTGACTGCCTTCTTAGAGCTCATGGACCATGGCATTGTCTCCTGGGACATGGTTTCAATCACCTTCATTAAACAGGTGAGGCCTCCAACATTTTCTTTCTCTCCTCCCTCAGTTGCCAGTTGTTCCCTGGGCTTTAGGGGTATGGGCAACACAGCCATTCTGGTGAGGGTCACATTTATATCCCCACATGTTTCATCCTTAAGCTCTGCTTGTCCTGTGGGTCCTGAAAGATTTACACTTGTTATGCTTTCGGGGCCTGCACTGAGATGACAGACCTGGGCTCTCAGAACTGAATATCGTTACAGAAGAATTGGATCATCAGTGAAACTTAGGGTAAAACCAGCCAGTCAGCCAGTACCATCCCTGAGTCTTCTGACCTACTTCCTGAGCTTTCCCTTCTCTTTGGATAAAAGATATGCATTTCATTTGCAATTTGCCTTCTATTTACAAATCGGCAAGGTAGCCTGTTTGGATTGTCAGACTAAACTCAGGGAGCAGGAGGGGTACTTCTGGTTTTGCTCTCCTTTCTTCTACAAGAAGGGGCACAGTCAGTTTGGAAGAGTGAACTAAAACCAATGAATAATATATCCACTGATCTAGAATTTTGCCTATCATTGGCTTGGGACATTGGGAACTTCCCAATGTGGGAGATGTTTGGGCAAAAGTGAAATGACCGTGTGTCAGGGATATTATAATGGGGATTGAGAAGAGGGTCCCTTCTACCTCTCAAAGTCTATGATGTTCTAAGTGTGTACAGGGAGAAAGTGTGTGTATAGGGAGAAAGTGTATGTCAGGAGAAGAAGACATGGAGATGAAATGAAATCCCAGTATCAGTAAAATCTGCTTTTCTATACTCAGCTTCCTCACACTGGAACCATTATTTTGGAAAAAAGGGATTACACTCTTAGATTTTGAAAAAACACAACTGAGTGGATACTGTAACCTGGGATTGTGAGTTATCCATGCCTAGCGAATTCCTGGCACATTGGCCGGGGTATAAACCAGGTACCACTATACACTTAGCAACCAGTGCCCCAATGTGGGCATCACAACCAAGAGGAGACAGCTTCAAGGGCTGGCATCAGATACCTGAGCTGTCCAGCTCTTCTGGACCCTGAGCTTCTCAACTGATTTGCCCCTCTCTGGGTCTAGATTGCAGGGTATGTGAGCCAGCCCATGGTGGACGTGTCCATCCTTCAGAGGTCCCTGGCCATCCTGGAGAGCATGGTCTTGAACAGCCAAAGTCTTTACCAGAAGATAGCAGAGGAAATCACCGTGGGACAGCTCATCTCACACCTCCAGGTGTGAGTAAGAAACCCTTCCCACCCTCCCTTTGCTTGTGTCTTTTCTTCTCTCCTCTTATTTTGTTCAAGTCTTCCAATGTTACCTCTCCTTTGCTTATATCCCCAGCTGCTGGTCTGCTTGTCCAGTCATTTATCATCTCTCCTACACTACTGCCAGAATTCCTCCTGTAATTCAGGCCTGACCATGTCATGCTCCTGCCTAAAATCCTCTGTGCTTCTCCTTGTCCCTTATACTGAAGTAAAGGTCTTCTCAGTCTTCCCATATCACCCTGGTTCCCGACAGAATTCAATGCTTTCTCCCCTATGGGCCCAGTAGTCTCTGTTTGTACCTATGATAATTATATAAAATACTGTATGTTTATTATCTGTTGCCCATTTTAAACTTTGAGCTCCCTGGGAACAGGGACCAATCATTTTTGTATCCCCTGCTTTCATTTAAGTACAAGCTCAATTAGTATTTGTTGAATGAATGCTTAACTGAACTAGCAGTGTGCCGTGGAGAATAGCAAGAAGTATCATACAGTATGTGAGTTCAGGATATTAGCTCAAATCCAAGCTTTGCGCATACCAGATCTCTGCATTCAGCAAGTTACCTAGTCTGTCTGGTCTGAGTTTCCCCATCTCTAGACTGGGGTTAATCATGCCCACCTCTGAGACTATTAAGATCAAAGGAGATATTTTTAAAAAAGAGGTCTAGCATAGTGGCCAGCACAGGTTAGGTAGTCAGTAAATTCAGGGGTATTTTGCTTTAGTTTTTTGAGAAGCTTATCACAGTCTAAACCATTTTGCCAGATAATAAAACCAGAATGACAAGTGAACCCATTGGAGTACTGTCCCTCTCCTCTTCATTTTTGTTACTTCACTTTCAACCAGTCTGCACAATTTAATGGGGCTGGGCTTCCCAAAATGAGGGTGGTACTACTATTGATTCCTTTCTGACTCTTGCTCACTTCTAACTTCTTGGACATTGACAGAGTGCTGCCAGAATCCCTGCCAGCTCCAGGGGAAGTCACGGCTCCCATATTTAGGAGTTTATAACAACCCTGTCTTCACTCAGCTATGTTCCCAACTGTTACTTCGTTACACTTCCCTCTGTGTAATGGAGATGAAAAAAGAAAGAATTACTCAAAGCACCATGAATGCCATGAGTGGCCGGAAGTGACTGCACTTCAGCAATTCCTCTGTTAGGAGGAGAAAGCTGAATGTGACAGCCCTGATTCAAAGTTAGCTTCTCTTTTTTATTGTAAAGACAAGGAACTTTCACAAGAAAATTCAGCTGATTCAATCATCACAGACAGACATAAAAAAAAAAGGCAGTGTAAAACTAGTAACAGCAGTAAAATTAACAATGTGACATTCCAGAATGCAATTTGTAAAAAGCTAAGTTGATCCACCAACAAACAGCTTACCCTTAGCAAACATTTTCTTTCCCTACAGCAATTTCCTCAGCATATTTAAACAACAATCAGGCAGCTTCCTCAACATATTTTAACAACAATCAGTAGGTTAACCTGCACCAAGGACATCTGCCCTTAGTGCCAGCAATTTTGCTGTGTTATAATTCTTTATCTACAACAGAGACTTTAGCCCAGGGAAAGTTTCATGTCTTTTCTAAAAAGTTAGGCCCTGTGAAATACATTTGCTTTATTAATGGTTAGTCCTCTCCACACCCAACCTGTTTTTCCCCACTAATCCAAGTGAAAAGAAAACACAATGATTTATTTGCAGCTCTGATTTCTCCTTGTCATTTAAAGGAGTTCTTCAGCCTCAGCTTTCCTACCCAGAGAGCCAACAAAGTTGATTAGGGTGAGGGGGACATTATAAACTCCTGATAGAGAATTCTGATTCTCCTGTAACCTCATACCTACCTCTATGTTTATTTGTCTCTGAATTGGGACTGACCCCAGTTGCTTCCTTAAGGATGACAGAGGAGCATGGCATTTCTCAGGGGTCAGTCGTGAATACCTTCAGCCCACAGCTGTCACCAGAACTTACGTGCTCTGTTGTTTGAGCTAAAGAAGCTTAGTGCCCTCTGTTAGATTCCTCTGTTAGACAGGCTCTGTGGCTATCTTTCTAGAGGGACTGATGGGCTTCCTGGTCCTGCCTGATGATTCCTTTCTGACTCTTGTTCACTCTGCCTGACCAGGAAGCCCACCAGCCCCTCTAGAAAGATAGCCACAGACTACCCACAACATGGCAGGTGAAGACCTTGTCTTGCCAAGTGCCAGGATTATGAGATTCCAGAGAATGGTTGTAGTTATTTTGTTTGCTTAAAATAAAGTAAGATAAATTTGTAGTCAAAGACTTTGAAAATACAGAAAAGCACAAAAGGTCAATTATTTGCCCATTATCCCACCTCCAGACATAACCATTGTTAAGCATTAAATTGAATGTCTCTCCAGTCTTTTTTTTTTTATGCATATTTTTAACAAAATTGGGATCTCATTATACATACTATGTGTACCTTGATTTTTTTTTAACCTAGATAATATATCTTAAACATTTGCCCATGTCAAAGATTCTTCTTAAAGGGTAGTTCTAAACCTTTTGGCATCCATATGCCTTTGAAAATCCAATAACAAACTGTGGACTCTTACATCTTTGGAAAAAATAGCCCATAGCCAACT
Source organism: Galeopterus variegatus (assembly GCF_000696425.1). Lineage (NCBI taxonomy): Eukaryota > Metazoa > Chordata > Mammalia > Dermoptera > Cynocephalidae > Galeopterus > Galeopterus variegatus. Next base: position 103,573 of record NW_007732823.1, read on the forward strand.
GACTACATAAAATAATTTCTGTGGTTCACAGAGACTCTAAGCCCATCCCTGAATCCCAGGTTAAGAATCATGACCTAAACCACGATTTTTAGTAACTACTTAGGATTCTCATATGTATAAACAGAGTTGTTAATGTGGACATTTGTATTACTTACCATTCTTTCTTTTTTTGATAGTACTTTAGTGAAATGCCTTGGTCAATAAATCTTGCACAGCTCTCTGATTACTGTCAGAATAAATTCTTATTAGTGGAATTGCTGTGTCAAGAACATGCCCACTTTTAATGCTTTTGAGACTTAGCCTTAGATTATTATTTGATTGCAATCTGTAAGTGATTGTTTTAAACTGTTTCTAAGCATCATCTTGCTGTGCAGTCTTCTAATCTCCTTCTGCCTTCTTTTTCCATTGACACAGCTCCAACCAAGAGATTCAGACCTACGCCATTGCACTGATTAATGCACTTTTTCTGAAGGCTCCTGAGGATAAGCGACAGGTCTGTGGCTGCCTTTTCAAACTTTTCATCTAGGTTCTTCTAAGAGAAGAATTCTTACCCCACTCGCTCTTTGCTATGAGGAGAGCAGAAATTCAGCCATTTTCTCCAGACTCCTTCCTCCTAGTCCTGTGTGGTCAGAGCCCAGCAGGCAGCTTTGCTAAGTGTATTAGTCTGTTTTCTATTGCTTATAACAGAATACCAGAAACTGGGTAACTTATAAAGAAATAAAATTTATTATCTCCAGTTTTGGAAGCTGGGAAGTCCATAGTCCAAAGGGCATGTCTGGTGAGGGCCTTCTCCTTGGTGGGGGCTCTGTAGAGTCCTGTGGCAACACAGGGTATCACATGGCGAGAAATGGCATGAGCAAGAAACTTAACATGCTCACTTGCTCTCCCTGTAAAACCACCAGAACAACTTCCAGATAACCTGTGAAACCATTAACCCATTACTGCATGAATGGATTATTCTATTCATGAGGGCATAGTTGTCATTATCCAATCACCTCTTCCAGACCCAACCTTTCAACACTGCCTTAGTCTGATTTCCCACCCTCTTAATACTGTTACAATAGGGATCGAGTGTTAAGGAGTTTGGGGGGGGACAGTCAATCCACAGGAAGATCCAGGGAAGAACTAGGACGGAAGATCAGCTGAGTGTTAGATCATAGCAGGGCCTGCAAACTGTTTCCTCTAAAGAGCTGGAGAGTAAATATTTCCCATTTTGGGGGCCATGTGGTCTGCGTGGCAACTACTCAACCTTGCCATAGTAGCTAAAGCAGATTATAGGTAAACGAAAGAATATGGTTTTCTTCTAATAAACCTTATCTATACAAGTAGGCAACAAGCCTACAGTGTCCATAGTTTGCTAACTCCTGAGTTAAAGGATCCAGAATAAGGAAAAAGACACCTGGGCATCACTGTTGAACCCAAGGAGTCTGAAATAAATGGGACTTAGCACTAAGTTTCATGTATAAAGATCCTCTAATCTAGATTCTAAATGTCTTTCTTCCCTTATTAATTAGCTGTGTGACATTACGCAAATTGCCCTGCCTCTCTGAATCTCAGTTTCCTCAGCTGTAGATGGAAGTGACAATATCTTCCCTGTTTACCTGACAAGGATGCCATGCAGAAAAACAAGACCCCTACATTACAAATGAGGAAACCAGAAATCACCTGGGCAGTGGAACAAGCACTATCTTAAGAGTCAAGGGGCCAGGGACTAAGTACTTTTCCTGCCCCTGGCTGTGCAAGTATTTTTAACATGTCTGGGTCTCAGTTTCTCTTTCTGTTAAATGAAAGAGACAGTTTAAATGATCTCTAAGTTCCCTTCCAACACTAATATTCTACATTTCTCTGATAAAAATCCAAGTGATGTACAGAAGACTTTTGAATTCTCTGTCAATATCATGGGCTCAGTAAGGTGAAATCCAAGTGGGATTACGTACCAAGAGAAGAACCAGAAGCATCTCTTGTTCTGTCTGTCTGTCTTTTTTGGATGGCTTGGCTCTGTTAATCTCTTCCTTCCCAGTCCTTGTTTGAATGTAAGCTGAAAGCTCATTCTGTCTGCTCTCTGTGCTTTTTGCTTTCTGCCGGCAGGACAAGCACCTTAATCCTCTAGACCTGCCTGTCACTGTAAGTAGCACTGCCGTGTGGAAAGGGCCCTGGCTCTCTTCCAGGTGGGGAAGTCAAAGCTGGACAAGAATCTCCTGGTCTGATCTAGATGTTTAAGGAACACGAAGACCCAGGGAAATGCATGCTGTAAATCTCATTTGTCGGGACACCTAGGAAAGTGCTATAGATTAGAGTCACAGAAAGGATTGAGGGGATGCCGGCCCCAGGGAATATGGCCCAATCTTTCCTTTTTAACTTGCCTTTACATGGGTCTGTGGTCCAACTAGGGAAGGTCAGGTTCAAAAATAGCCTGTGACTTTCATCTAGACGATACCATGATGCATCACCTTCCAACTCGCTGTAGCAAAAGAGTAAAGGTAAATCCATGCCCTTTTTGGTTCTTACTAGACTGTAGGGATTTGACAAGGTTTGGGTAGTTGACAAAAAGGGAGTTTGGATGCTTATTTCTTGGTCAGAGGAAGCCTTAGAGAGGTCAGCTTTACAAAGATATGAAAGAAGATAAGTGCTTCCCCCCAGCACCACAGAGAAGCTTTTGGTCTAAGACCTTTATATTCTAGCTATAGACCACTGTCAATTACCCACTTTGTGAGCTGTTCACAGCAAGATTTAATCTCAACTGACCTCCCGTTGCTACCAAAGAAGTCTCGAGGCCACCTTTCTCCTCTGCCAGCCAGTATGTGCTCAGGGAGTGCAGAATAAAGCTTAGTGTTCCTGGCAGCAGCAGCCATTTGGAATATGGCTAGAAATCTAGCAGTGAGAGAGAAAGGCCTTTCAGCTCTGAGAAAAATGACAGAGCTCAGGGGTATTACTCCATAGGAGAGGTGTGACAGCTCCCTCAGGCCTACTGAGTTAGAATTATCTATAAAATTAAATGAAAGCAGCAGTTTAGAAAGTAAAGTCATACTAATTAACATTATTAAGAAAGGATGGCTGACATTGGAAGGAGGAGAAAGAAGAATTATAAAAAGCTGTCAGAAAAATTAAAAGCATTGTAATCTGGGACCATTTTGTTTAGGGGAAAATAGCTTCACATTTCAATAGCTCCTCAGGGTATTAAAATGTCACAACACAGAATAATAACTAATGTTCTTTTTTGATGAAGCTGAGTCCTTGGGAATGATTAAATTATAATCATTATAGTCTCTTCAGAAATAAAGAAACGTATATAATATATTTTTAAAAGATTTGCATAAGAATGGTGAAAATAATGGTTCTGAGAGAACTCTTAAAGCTTTGCTCCCTGGAAGATTCATTTATGTAGGATACTTTATTTCCTGGGTGTGTGCTTAATAAATAAAGTGTTACTGTCAAAATCTGAAACAAATATAATTGAAAAGGTGAACATGTTTTGAAAAATTACCCGAAAGCACCTAACACATTGCTCTTTAAACCAGACAGAGGTGAATCACAGACTACTTACTGTTTTAGAGTGGCTGCACCCCAGCCCCATCTGCCGGGGAGGAGGCGGTGGTGGTGGGGAGGCTGAGCCAAAGCCCTTTCCTCAGTTCAGTGTCAGTACTGCATTAGCCTTCCTTCCATCCTGGTGGTGTCTGCCTGGAACAACACATGTGGCTTGGAAACCGTCACACTGCTCTGTGCTCCACATGCAATGTCCGTTGCCCAGCATCCTTGTCACACGAGTTTCTTGTCCTCAAGCAGTCCACGTTCCTCTTTGAAGATGATTATGGCGTTAGGAAGGAAAACTCTATTTAAGTTAATTTGCACTCACAAAAAAGAAATAAAGTGAAGAATTTTTCAGAGTGTAAAATACATTTGATGGTCAAATTCTTCTACTCACCCACTTTTCATTTGAAAGGAAAAAAAATTAAGAAACAGAAAAAACCCCAAAGCTATGATGTCACCTTCCTCTTGATAGTAGTCACAGGTGTGTGCCTGCCACCCTGCCTTATATTTACTTATTTTTCTCCATAGGATATGGCCAATGCATTTGCACAGAAGCACCTTCGGTCCATAATCCTGAATGTAAGTTCCTGGAACACACTGTATTGTTACTATTGTTTTGTCACTTTTAATAGCAATTATTACTATTATTATAGTTCTTGTATTATTACTGAAATTATTATTGAGTGGGGAGGGCAGTCAGAGGGAACTTATCAATATGTACTAAACACTTCTTAAACTGGAAAGCTTTTTCTTGTAATCCTCCATGAGCAGAGTTGTCTGCTAGAGGCCATGCCACCAGGAACTGCAGAGCCTGTAGAGAGGGACTAAGGCCAGCTATACTGTTTGTTGCCCAGCAACTCCAAAATTTTTATCCACAGAGAATATGTTAAAATAAGCACACAAGAGAAAAGTAATTTATCCAATTAACACCAATCATAAACCTGAATTGTGTAAGGCATGGACAGAGATAAATAACAGAGTGTGTTTGCTCTCAAAGACCTTCTGGTCTAGTGGGAAAGACTAGTAATCATAGCACAGTGAGGTCAGTGTTTCCATAGAGTTTGTGGTCTTGGAGAGGACAGAGAGGGGCAGTGAGTCCCACCTTGAAGGAGAGGGTGTCAGGAAGCCTTTAGAGGAGTGTCTTCAAGTGAGCTTGAGGGAGAAGTAGGCAGACCAGGAAGAAGAGGAATTCTATCTGTACAGTGGCTGGAACCTAGAAGGAGTGTGCAGCTGAGTACAGGGTGGGGCAAGGAGCAAATTTGGGGTGAGGCTGGAGAGGTAGCAAGGACCAGATTGTGTAAGTCCTTCGTCTTAGTCCTAAGGACAACTGAGGGGATTTGATCAGGATGGTGAAATAACCAGATTTGCATTTTAGAAAGATCACACTGAAAGATCTTCGTGTAAGTCCTTCGTCTTAGTCCTAAGGACAACTGAGGGAATTTGATCAGGATGGTGAAATAACCAGATTTGCATTTTAGAAAGATCACACTGAAAGATCTTTGTGTTTCCTGAGTGGTGTATGAGGGAGGTAGGTAGAGTAGGAGTTGGTGGGGGGTGACCTGGAAAGAGGTCTAATTCACTGTTACCACAGTGGTGATGCCAAGGTCAGAGATGGGGGTGGTGTGAGCTGGGGAGGAGAGCCAAGGACCTGGATTAAAAGGAAGCAGTTTTATCAGTTGTCAAACATAAGGCTGTTACCACAGTGGTGATGCCAAGGTCAGAGATGGGGGTGGTGTGAGCCGGGGAGGAGAGCCAAGGACCTGGATTAAAAGGAAGCAGTTTTATCAGTTGTCAAACATAAGGGAAACTGGGAGGCCACA
>NW_007732823.1:109266-115759 GCF_000696425.1 Galeopterus variegatus
GGGGAGGAGAGCCAAGGACCTGGATTAAAAGGAAGCAGTTTTATCAGTTGTCAAACATAAGGGAAACTGGGAGGCCACAGTAAAGGGAATAAAATGAAAAATCAGGAGTCAAGTGTAAAAGATTTAATAATGCTGACTTTGGTGTTGACCAGCCCCTGCTGTACCATTTTCCAGTTTTTAATCTTAAGCAATCCACTTAACTTCTCTGGGCTTTGATTTGTGCATCTGGATGTGAGGACTAAATGAGCTAATATATATATGGTGCTTAGCAGGGGGCTGGCACTGGGTAAGCAGTCTGTTCGTGTTGGCAGAGCAGGATGCAAAGGTGATAGAATTCAAGAAGTAAGCTCTGAGCACTTGTGAAGTTGAGCAGTCAGCTGCTCTAAACATGCAGAGTCTGCCAGACTTCACCTTGCAGAACAAGCTTCTCCTTGCTGGCCGCCTCCCTGGTCACAGCCCTGCCCCCAGCCTGGCAGGAGGGGCCCTGAGCAAGTGCTAGAACACTGCCCACATGTGACAGAGAGTGAACAGGCTTGCATGCGTTCCTGTCTACTCTTCTGAGCAGCTGTCCTGGGCACCCTCTTCTGCATGTGTGGGAGTAACCAGCCCTTTAGAGGGAGTCTAATTATGTTTGAGAGGTAGTATTTACCTCAGTGAGGTTAGAAGTTTAGATCATTTCTGGACAAACCTTGTGAACAAGCAAAGATTCCACTGTAGAAGACAATTCAGCATTGGGACTCAGGACTTAAATGGTCTGCCAGGCAATGATTGATACGTGCTGGCTGAAGTCCAGGAATTTCCATGGGGTCAAGCCAGAGAGCTTAAGACATCAGGATATCTACAGTCAAGTAAGACTTCAGGTAGAACTTTTAAAACTATAGCTTATCAGACTGAAGCTGTACTTCATTACGCCATTGATGACCAGACTAATTACCTTCCCGCTACGGTGTCTCTTAAGTTTGAGAAAGGAGAATAAAGTGAAAGAAAACCAAGATCACATTAAATTCTACCTCTCTTCACAGCTGTCTTAGAGATTATGGAGAGAAGTGGAGAGGTAGGAATAAGGATAGACAGATAGGGAGAAATCAGGGTAACCTGGGCAATGAGAGAGATTGGGAAAACAGGGACGGAAGGGGGCATGGAGCACAGAGCAAGAAAGTAACCTTGGGGAGTTGTGGGAACCCCTGAGACTGAGCTGGGAAGAGAGAGCTTATGCTTGGAACCAGAGAGAGCTGGAAACAGTCACGGCAGGTGGGGAAGAGGGTCTGGAACACATTAGCACACACTCTGGTTTGTGGAAGTGCTGTCCAGAATGGCAGCCAGTGGCCATGTGTGGCTCCTGAGCACTTGAAGTAAACCTAGTGTGGCTGGGGAACAGTTTGATTTTAATTTCAATACCCATATGTGGCTTGTGGCTCCTTGAGTGAGAAAAACGCTGTTTTTTCTATTCCTTTACTGAACACGACAATCAACACAGAAACAGACTTCTGTGACCATACATGTGGGGATTTCTCCCCATCAGCAAGCAAATAATCATTTCTGCAGTGGACACCAGCTGGGTGTTCTCCAGTTCAATTCTGACACTATCTACATGAAAATAACGTCAGATCCCACAGTCTTGGGACAGATCCCGTGGTCCCCAAGATGGCCCCCCTCTTCTGATGCCAATCGCAAGCTTCAGGTTGTTTTACCTGTGCTTCTGACCAGCTGGCTGTAAATTGGGGTTCCCACAACCCCCTCCTTGAGTTCAGTTAGTTTGCTTGAGTGGCTCACAGAACTCAGTGAAACACTTACTTATGGTCACCCATTTATTATAAAGAATATTACAAAAGATACAGATGAAGAGATGTATAAGGCGAGGTTTGGGAGAAGAAGTGCAGAGCTTCCATGCCTTCCCCAGGAGGGCATGCCACCCTCCAGGAACCTCCATGTGTTTAGCTATCCGGAAGCTCCCTAAACCCAGTCCTCTTGGGCTTTTATGGAAGCTTCATTATATAGGCATGATTGAAATATTGCCAACCAGATAGAAATGTGACTGGACAAAAAGGGTATGATCCAACACTAGCAAACTGGATGGAGAAACCCGGCAAGGCCTGTTTGTTCAGGTTCTTCTGCCCTCTCTGTGCATCATTCCTCCCTCTGGGGTATGGGGAAGGACCCCTTCTGGAATGGGAGTCTTATGGCCTACAATCAGCCAGCGTAGGTCAGAGAACTTATTTATGGCCAGGTCCAAGGCAAAAAGATGGGGGAAAGATTCGTATATACTTAGTCTTTACCCTGGCATCAGGGAAAATGGGTCTGGTTTCTGTGACCCGCCTTGGGGAAGAGGGATTCTATTTTCTGTGGCTTGCCTCAGGGAGAAAAAGGAGCAGGTGAAAAGAGGGCAGGAGAAGGTCAGAGAGATGCCATTTTCTGAGGGCTAACGTGCCCAACATTATAACAAAAGAACAAGGGTTATTGGAGTTATGAGCCAGGAACTATGGACAAAAACCAATAGATATAATATCACACTACCATTCTGGGCAGCGCAGATCTAGAGAAAGAAAGAGATGGAGATGGAAGAGCACTCTCGGGTCATACGACAAGGGAAAAGGTCTAGAGCAGCAACCTTAAAAGAGGAATGGGGAGATTAAGTTCAATGGTGCATTCTATTTAACCCAAGATACCCAAAGCATTATTATTTTAACATGTAATAAACATGAAACATTATTAGTGAGACATTTTACATTTTCTTTTTTCACACTAAGGCCTCGACATCTGGTGTGCATTTTATACTCACAGCACATTTTGGTTTGGACCAGCCACATTCCATGTGCCTAGTAGCTGCCAAATTGGACTGCACAGGTCTAAAGAGAATGATCTACAGCCCGAGCAGGCTCTAGAGAGAACTAATCTAAAGTTAGAGGAACCTTTAAAAGGATATTGATCTAGAGTTAGAGAGCTCTAGAGTAGTGCTATCTGGTAGAACTTTCTGTGCTAATCGAAATATTCTATCTCTGTAGTATCCAACATGGTAGCCACTAGCCACATGTTACTGTTGAGCACTTCAAGTGTGGCTGGTGCAACTGAGGAACTGAATTTTTAACAAAAATTAGTTTTAACTGATTTAAATGCAAATAACTGCATATGGCTACCACATTGGACAGCACAGCTCTAGAGACATAGAGCTTCTGAGTAAGAGAACATGAAGGACACAGAGGTGGGACTCGGGGGAAACTGGATGAGAGTCTCATTTGGGAGAGAAGAAACTAAGAGTGACAGGATTCAAGATGGCAGGTGAGGCAAGGAGAGGGAGGAGAGATACAAGGGAGCAAGGAGAGAGCAGGGCATTGCTAGAGTGAGAAAAGGAGAATGAGTGACAAGAATACAATCAAGTGTCCATCAACCACACAGAGAGAGACGAAGCATGCAAGAGAAAGATGGGCAGAGAAGACAAGGGGACCTAAAGTGGGGTTGGGCATCAGAGGGGCAAACGGAGGAGGTGATGAACTGACAGGAAAATTGGGGGCACAGAGAGAGAGTGGGGAGGACAGAGAGGAGGCAAAGGGACACGGGGTTGGGGATGTGGGTTGGGAAGGACATACACAGTGATGGGAGAGAGAAGGAGGGGGACAGATGTCAGAGAAAAGAGGGAGAGAGGGCTGTGTGAGGGGGTTGGGCAGGAGAGTTAGATGTTCCTCCCTTGCATGGGTGTCTCACTATCACTTAAAGAAAATGACCTTTTCTAAAGCCTCTCTACTAGGTGAAGCCATCCAAGACACTTTATATTTCTGAGGGAAAAACAACTCTTTCCCCATGTACACTGTCTGTTGTCTTGGTTTTAGTGGTCCTGTGAGGTGCCTAATTGGAGTAAGGTCCAGTGGCCGATGTCTCATGTCACAACCTTGAGAAGGTAGCCTCCCTGATCTCTGGCATGGTGCAGAAGAAGGGATGGTACCCTTCGGGCCTGCAGTGAGTCATCCCTGCCTGAAGCAAGCCCATTTATGCTGCATCTCCTTCTAGAACATGAAATCCCCATGTGTGGGAGGAAAGCTCTGTCCCCTGCCCAGCGTGCTTTCTTTTTCATTAGCATGGATGTGGCTCTTCAGTAAAAGAGACAATCAGTTCAGCCCCTGCTTCCTGGCTTTGCTTTTTCTAGCATGTGATCCGAGGGAACCGCCCAATCAAAACTGAGATGGCCCATCAGCTGTATGTCCTTCAAGTACTGACCTTTAACCTTCTGGAAGAAAGGATGATGACCAAGATGGACCCCAATGACCAAGTAGGTGCTAAGTGGGGCAAAGCCTTCCTGGCTGAAACCGTGAACTATGTCCTCACAGCTGTGGTGCAGTCTGCCCTTGCTTAATCTGTGTGCCAGGCACCGTGCTTGGTGTTTGTCTACAGAAGTGGTTTGCGTCTGCCCTTGAAAATCTAGTGTGGTCTGCACCTGTTGGGTGACCTTCTGTGGGCCAAACCCATTTCTATACTGCTGTGGTAGAGGTGATGCCTCCTAAGAGACTGATTGCTGCCAGAGTTTGGCCCAGAAAAGTCTGACCCACTGTTTCTTTTTCTTGCTTCCTTTAGCTAGCTGATTCACCTGCTAACTGTCCATTTCACCTCCCAGGCTCAAAGAGACATTATATTTGAACTGAGGAGGATTGCATTTGATGCTGAGTCTGATCCTAACAATGTCCCCGGGAGTGGGACTGAAAAGCGCAAAGCCATGTACACCAAGGACTACAAAATGCTGGGATTTACCGTAAGTACCCCAAAGTGCAGGTCATTGTAGGCCTTCTCCCCTGACAGGAAGTCAGAGGGCCCACCCAGACAGAGCCCTGACAACCCCTTCTTCATAACAGTGACTGAGATAGATGATGGTAAGAAGCTGGAGGGGTCTTGATGCTTGTTTTGCTTGGGGACAGTGGACTTCTGAGTTCATGTGCAACATTTGGCCCCATGAAATAAATTCATCTCAAGGAGAGCCCAGGAAGTCAGCCACTGGGTAGAGGGGACCTGTCCTCTCACCAAAGCAGCTAAGTTCTTCGCAAAGCTAGAACGAATATTTGCGATAGAATACAGCTTGATGTTAATTGGATTAGGTATTTATTGCACACTTACTCAGTGCCTGGCAACATGCTAGGCGCTGGGGATGTGGAATGAGGCAGCCACAGTCCAGCACTCTTGGAGCTTGCAGTGCAGTGGTAGAACAGGAATGTGGAAAGAGCTAGGACAGAGGTGAGTACAAAGTACTAGCAGCATGGAGAGGAAGGGAACAGGGCCTCCCCTCCGGTCATACCCCACAAAGGGAGACTGCTGATTCTCAAATTGGTGTTTTTATTTCTCCAGAACCATATCAACCCGGCCATGGACTTTACCCAGACTCCTCCTGGAATGCTGGCCTTAGACAACATGCTCTATTTGGCTAAAGTCCACCAGGACACCTACATCCGGGTAAAGGCAGGGGGCTGGACTTCTCAGTCCCAGGGCCACATCTCTTGACTTCCTCCCTCACCTCCTAATCCTCCCTTTCCTCTTCCCCCTTAGATTGTCTTGGAGAACAGCAGCCGAGAAGACAAGCACGAATGCCCCTTTGGCCGCAGTGCCATTGAGCTCACCAAAATGCTCTGTGAAATCCTACAGGTTGGGGAACTACGTAAGTCTCCCTCTCCTCCTTCAGCTGTTCCTTGTAACAAAGAGCCTGGAAAGACTCAAGCTTATAAACAGTTAAATGTTCATGGGACTGGACAACCTGGTTTTTGGTTTTGTTTTTTTTTTTTTTTTTTTTTTGGGGGCTGGCTGATATGGGGATCCAAACCCTTGACCTTGATGCTGTAACACAGCACTCTAACCAACTGAGTTAACCAGCCAGCCTGGACGACCTTATATGGTTTTTTTAATCACTGCATGAATTGATAATCTATCTTATCCTTATTTATGGGAATCATGGTTGTTGCTTTGGTTGAGCTGGTGATTTAAGCCATGTTCAAAAAGCCTGTATGTAAGGGCTAGCTGAGTCTGTGACAGGGTAGAGGCAGACCAAGAAAAAGCACCATGAAGGAGAAAGCTAAGGAAAGGGAGAAAGACCCATCTGCCTGCACTCCTCATTAGCCAAAGTCCTTGGTCAGTTTTGTCCCTCAGGACTTTGGTGCAGAAAATCCAAAGTTTCTGGATGTGAGCTCCCAGGTCTCTGCAGACAGAGCCTTTACCCTTTTCCTGCTTCTTTCCTTTTGTAGCAAATGAGGGGCGCAATGATTACCACCCAATGTTCTTCACCCATGACCGCGCATTTGAAGAGCTCTTTGGAATCTGCATCCAGCTGTTGAACAAGACCTGGAAGGAGATGAGGGCAACAGCCGAGGACTTCAACAAGGTCAGTGTCACCAAGCTGCTCTGAGGCCCATGGAGGGAGACTATCACACGACAGTTTTTGTGCCTGGGGAGTCCCTGAGCTGAAAAACCAGCTTGGTCTGCAGTGCTGAGAGAGCCTCAGTCTCATCTGCTTGTTACTTGCTCT
>NW_007732823.1:115979-124014 GCF_000696425.1 Galeopterus variegatus
GCCCATGGAGGGAGACTATCACACGACAGTTTTTGTGCCTGGGGAGTCCCTGAGCTGAAAAACCAGCTTGGTCTGCAGTGCTGAGAGAGCCTCAGTCTCATCTGCTTGTTACTTGCTCTGTAATTCTGAGCAGGTGTCTTCCCCTTGGTGCTCTAGGACCTCATTTGCCCATTTAAGCCAGTGCCTGCCCCTCCTGTCCTCCTCAGGAGATAGGAGAATAAGCATAGCAAGAATAGCTGTGCTTTATTGAGCACTTACTGTGTGCAGGCACTGTTGTAGTTTTGTGAACCGGAAACCTTAGGAGAGGCAGAAGTGGATCGACATGATATGCATATCGTAGGGACGTAACTGATAGTCATTCGTTGGTGATTTCTGAGTGCCCACCCTATGTAGAGCAGTGTGCTAGGCCCCCAGAAGTGATAGTTGAGTGTTTTGAAGTTGATCATCTCATATAAAAATTTGGAAAGTATAAAGAAGAAAAAGTTGCCTATAATTCTGCCACCCAACAACATTTTTTGTGTGTTTTCCTCTACTCTTTTTCCCAATAGATTTTTCCTTCATTAGTGAGCCCATACTGCACGTGCAATGTTAAATTTCTTTAACAGCTGTTGTTTTAGGGGAACTAACACATTTTTTTAACACATCACAGTGTGCCAGGCTCTGTGCTCGCCTTCCGCACAGCATCTCATATTCTTATGGCAGCACATATCAGAAGATGTGTCTTCCTTTCTCTCACTTTTTTTTTTTTTTTTTTTTTTTTTAAAAAAAAGATGACCGGTAAGGGGATCTCAACCCTTGGCTTGGTGTTGTCAGCACCACGCTCAGCCAGTGAGCAAACCGGCCATCCCTATATAGGATCCGAACCCGTGGCCTTGGTGTTATCAGCACCGCACTCTACTGAGTGAGCCACGGGCTGGCCTCTTTCTCTCATTTTAAAGATAAGTAGACACAGGCCTGAGATTGTTAGTGACTTGCTCAAGGAACAGATGAAGGGACAGAGTCAAGATCTGAACTAGTTTCTCTCTGACTTCAAAAAAACCTATGCTCATTTCCCCACACTGTTGACTAATTGAAATATATGAGAAATAAAGCATCTGTCACCACCAGTCATTTGACCTGAATAACCATCTAAGGTGTACCTTAATCACCCAGCAGATGTCTGTAGTGCCTGCTCTGCTTAAGACACTGGGGTAGGAGAGAGATTTGGTGTTCCAGAATCAGCCTGTCCATTCATCAGAACAGTGATGGGAGTCAGGTGCCTTCTTTTCCTCTCAGGTTATGCAAGTAGTCCGAGAGCAAATCACTCGAGCTTTGCCCTCCAAACCCAACTCTTTGGATCAGTTCAAGAGCAAACTGCGTAGCCTGAGCTATTCTGAGATTCTGCGACTGCGCCAGTCTGAGAGGATGAGTCAGGATGACTTCCAGTCTCCGCCAATTGTGTAAGTGCCATCCCACATGGGAACTATGGGGGATGCGGCCCCCAGCTCTGCCTGCCTTCAAGAGCTCCACTGTCCCCATGACCTCTGCTGATTCTGGTGTGTGTCCACCCTAGGGAGCTGAGGGAGAAGATCCAGCCTGAGATCCTTGAGCTGATTAAGCAGCAACGCCTAAACCGGCTCTGTGAGGGCAGTAGCTTTCGAAAAATCGGGAATCGCCGTAGGCAAGGTGAGAGGAGACATGGGGCACTGGGAGGAGCCTGTCTGGCTGGACCCCACAGGGAGCATCCTTTTGCCCTTCGTGTGCCCGGCCCCTTCCCACGATTGCCCTTGCTCACCTGCTTGGCTTCCCTTGTGTTCCAGAACGGTTCTGGTACTGCCGTCTGGCACTGAACCACAAGGTCCTGCACTATGGTGACTTGGATGACAACCCTCAAGGAGAGGTGACATTTGAATCCCTGCAAGAGAAAAGTAGGTTTATATCTCTTTTGATGTGTCATGGTAGCTGGACTCATCAGTTCTAATCCTAGCAGTTTCAAACTGATTATCTGGTCTTAGGCCTATTATCTCTCTGGATCTGTTTTCTAACCTGTCAGAAATTGTCTCTACCTGGCCTACCTCAGGGCTGTTTGGAGAATTAATGGGACCATAGGTATGAATGTGTGTGTAGACAAAAAAAGGTGTAAGTTGAAAGGCAGTAGTTAAGAGCAAAAGCCCTGAGACCAGACTGCCTGAATTCAAATCCTGGCTTTGCCCCTAATTAACTATTAAGTTCTAATTAATCAGTTAATTCTCTCTTCTGCCTTGGTTTCTTCTCCTGTAAAATGAGCATAATAGCCACACTTTCCTCCTAAGAAGATTGCATGCGTAATGTACAATCATGTGCCACATAATGACATTTCAGTCAGTGTCTGACCACATACACTGCAGTGGTCCCATAAGATAATGACATCTATACCAGATAGCCTGTGTGTGTGTAGTTTTGTGTGAGTACACTCTATGATGTTCTCACAATGACAAAATCGCCTAACAATGCAGTTCTCAGCACATGTCCTTGTCATCAAGCAACACATGGCTTTGTACAAAGCACTTAGAAGAGAGGCTGGCAGGTAGTAAGCATAACTTAGCAGCTGCTGCTGCTGTTTGCTCTGGTGGCATTGTCATCTTCATTAATGTGAAGGGGAAGTGAGGTGAGTGTCCAAGGCCCTATTTCTTGGGGAGATAAATATAAGAGCCCTGAAGTGAGCCCCAGTTAGATTTGACACAGCCTCACCAGGCGATGGTCTATGCCAGGGAAGTGACCAAGGAGGAGGGAATGGCACAGGCCACCCTCTACCACACCCTCCCTAGATAAATATAAGAGCCCTGAAGTGAGCCCCAGTTAGATTTGACACAGCCTCACCAGGCGATAGTCTATGCCAGGGAAGTGACCAAGGAGGAGGGAATGGCACAGGCCACCCTCTACCACACCCTCCCGGGACTGATAAAGCCCTGTGAGTTTGGAGCTGAGGCTTCCAGGGCTCTATGTCCCAGTGCTTTCCTTCCAGCCCTGATGCAAGCACTGACCACGTGTAGCATAAGCCTTCAGAGACTAATTCCTGTCATTTATCAGTTCCTGTTGCAGACATTAAGGCCATCGTCACTGGGAAAGATTGTCCTCACATGAAAGAGAAAAGTGCTCTAAAGCAGAACAAGGTGAGTGGACCCGCTGTCCTCAGTTCAAGTGGCTGTCAGTGATAACTGGAGAGTACTGTTCGCGGTAGTAGCTTTTCAGGGGCATGTTTGCTCTCTTCCCTTTTCTCTTTAAATTATTTCTGAATGTTTTATTAAGAAGAATTTTGAACATACACAAAAATAGATAGAACCCCATATATGCATCGCCCAGCTTCAGCAGCCATAGCAAACTCTGCCCGTCCACTTGTCCCTCTTCCTTATTACTTTGAAGAAAATTCCAAGTATCATATCATTTCATTTGTATTTAGTATACATCTCTAAAATATAGGAACTCTTTTAAACATAATCACAATGCCATTATCACACCTAACAGGAAATAAAAAGTAATTTTTTAATATCAAATATTCCATTGATATTTGAATTTGCAACAATTATCTTATAAATGTCATAATTACTCTATGTAAAAAGATATAAATGTTTATGTAAACACACACACTTACCCACTTTGTTTAAATCAGAATCCAAATAAGGTCTACACATTATCATTAGTCTTTTAAGTTTCTTAATTCCTAAGTTCCTCTCCATTTTTTTCCATCTTTTTTCTTTGCAGTTTATTAAACTATTTTTGCTTATTTGGTAGTTTCTTAGCATCTGAATTTTGCTGATTGTCTCTCCATGGTATACTTGTTCCTCTGTCCCAGATCTGAAAATTGGTAGAGGGATCTGGAGGTCTGATCCAGTTCACAGTTGACATTTTCGTGGCAAAACTACATCGTAGGTGATACTGTGTTTTGTCAAGAGGCACATGTCTGATTATCTCTTTTTGTGATGTCAGCAGACTGGTGATGCTCAATGCCTCATTCCATTGGTAAATTGAGGTTGCAAATGAGTGAGGTTCTAATGCAGTCATTTCTTTTTATTTATTAGCTGAACTACTTCTCTGACGGGAAACTTGCCTTTATCTGCTGTTGGTTTCCCAGTGGTGCAGTTTACATAAGAAAGGAAGATAATGCTTGATTCTTATTTACCTATTTTAAAACAATGAGTTAGTTCCCTGGTTTCATTCAACAATGACTAATTTTGTGTGTGTATATGTGTTTTGTTTTTTAGTATTATTGTGAACTCATGGATTTAAGCAAATTATATTTGTTTTAATCCATTACAGTTACAGATGGTCCTGGACTTATGATGGTTCGACTTCATGATTTTTTGACTTTACAATGGTGCAAAAGCTATATGCATTCAGTAAAAACATACTTCAAGTGCCCATGTTTTTTACTTCCAGTACAGTATCCAGTAAATTACATGAGATATTCAACATTTATTACAAAATAGGCTTTGTGTTAGATGATTTTGCCCAACTGTAGGCTAATCAGTCCTGAGTTTATCAGGATGTAACCCCATCATAAGTTGAGGAACATCTGTACCTTGTTGATGCTTAAATTGTCCCCTCTTTGTCTGCAATTTTTTCCTGTGGTTTTTTTAAACTGTTAAGACTTTCCTATGCCAACTATAGCATGCTAGAAGGAGGAAGTCAGTCATCTGTGTAATATAAAATAAAAACTTTTAGGATAACACACAGTCGTGGACTCTGACATTCAAAGGTTCTGAGAGTTTAAATGACTTTTCTCCAATCTTAAAAGTATCACCACATCTTAGGTGTTAACATGGACAGGAAGTGGGAGTTAACTGATTCTGGGCCCCAGCTCCAGCCATACCTGTGTGTGTGCCTAGGGGCCCTGATGGCATCACATCTGAATCAACACATTTGGAGATGTTGCCAAGTTACTAGGACTTTGCCCAAGGTCTTGGTGTGCAGAGCCCAGGCCATTTTGTTGCTCCAAGTAACTGAAACGCTTTCTCCTTTAGGAGGTGTTGGAATTGGCCTTCTCCATCCTATATGACCCCGATGAGACCTTAAACTTCATTGCACCTAATAAGTATGAGGTGAGCAGTGTGGCACTGCCTTGGACAACAGAGCTCTCTTCGTGATTGTTCAGCTGGAGGGGACAAGTGGGCAGAACAGGAATGTTCCCTTAAACGCAGGTGGCCACAGCATACCATGAAGGCTGTTGGATGCCAAGGCCCACCACACTGTGGGCCTTTCACTCTAGAGCTAGGCTCTCCATGTTACTCTTTAGTAGCAGCTGAAGGTTGTCATTAGAAAGATAGGGTCAACTAGGGGTGATTTTTTCTCCTGGGACTAGGAAAATTCTCTTCTCTGGAAAATTCTCCAGTTTCTCCATGGCCACCTACCCAGGTGAACTCGACAACTCCTCCCTCCTCAGGGCTCCCAGTCACATGTCGTAGTGGATTCAGCCTGGGCTTCGAAGCTGGATGGATCAGATTCTTCTGACAGGTTCCATCTGCAGCACTGGAAGATTCTAGATATTAAATGAGTAACTGCAGTTGAGACCCTGTGTGCTTGATGAGCTCTGAGAGCAGCAGTGGGAACTAGAGTTGAGGCTTCTGGAGACACTTGGGCAGGGCCTGAGCTGCCAGTGGAGTTTTGTTGGGAGGAAATGAAGAACAAGCAGGAGAGGAACCAGCTGAGCAAAGGCATGGAAAAAGGTAAAGGGCAGCAGAGGGAGCAGGAGCTGTCAGGGAGCGATGGGTTGATAAGAGTTCTCTGTTATTCCTTCTTATCATGAGACCCTCCAGTTCAATTTCCTTAGTACATATTTTTTAACATTTATTGCCTAGAGATTTTTTTACTTTTAAATCCCCTCATAAAAACCAGAAGATCTCTTAAGAAAGTGAATGATCACCTCTCAATTTATCTTTGGTATTATTCCAAATCAGTTTTGCCTGTACTGAATAGTGACAAAAGGGACCACTACAAGTCAAATCAGAAAAGGGACCCTGGAAAAAAAAAAAGGGGGCCGGCCCGGTGGCGCACTGGAGAGTGCGCCGCTTGGGAGCGTGGTGGCGCTCCCGCCAAGGGTTCGGATCCCATGTGGAGACCGGTTCCCGCTCACTGGCTGAGCGCGGGGCGGGCGCAACACCGAGCTTTGCGATCCCATTGCTGGTCAGTAAAAAAAGACAAAAAGGAGAAAAAAAAAGAAAAGGGACCCTGGGTGGATCTCCTGACCCAGGGTCACCATGTGACATTTTGCAACTTGCTCCCCACAGTACTGCATCTGGATTGATGGCCTCAGTGCCCTTCTGGGGAAGGACATGTCCAGTGAGCTGACCAAGAGTGACCTGGATACCCTCCTGAGCATGGAGATGAAGCTGCGGCTCCTAGACCTGGAGAACATCCAAATTCCCGAAGCCCCGCCGCCAGTCCCCAAGGAACCCAGCAGCTATGACTTTGTCTATCACTACAGCTGAGCCTGGAGCCAGAGACGATGGTACCCAGGAAGGGATTTGGGGCCCAGGAGAATCATTCACAGTCTGGTGCCTTGTCCTTTGCTTGTACAGATTCTGTAGTGATCGTGGTGGCCAGTAAATGCCAGCCATTTCTCAAACCCACCTCGGACCACCCAGAGCTTCCTCTTCGTCCCTGTCCACTAAGAGTCATGAAGGCAGGGTGCTCTGCCCTCCCTATCATTAAGCCTGGGACTGGGCCATGAAGAATGAGCAGCAGATGCTCTTGCCTTCCAGACCAAGAAACTACTTGAACTGGATTGAACAACAGCCACTTACCTTTTCCTATTGAGCCTGCTCTCTGGTCGGCTGGACCCTCATATGTACAAGAGCTGGCCCAGGAAAGACCACCTGCAGAGGACAGATGTGCTGGGCATGTTGAGAACCTTGGAGTAACTGCCTTTGGGTGACCCGTGCCGGTGTCTCAGATCTAAGTACAGGCTTTGGGCCTTTGCTTAGTAGAAGCCTTGGGCCTTTGCTTTTGTCTTCATGAGGGTTCATTCCATCCTCATCTGGTGTCAAGATGCTGCTGCTTCTGAGGTTTGGCTCTTACATGTCTGGTCTCTAGAACCACCTGATATCTCTTGCCCATGCAAGTATCAGGGCAGATGGAAATTTCTCCTTACAAACTCTGTTTCATCCTGGCAAGTTAAAGACCTCAGGTTAAGTCCTGCCCTCTTAGTTTCCAGAAACACTGCAGGTAAAGCCCGGCTGAGGCCTGGGCCTGGATTGTGGTGAGGTCACTAGATTCCACCTCCTTCTCCCCATTTTCATATCTTTTCCTTTCTCAGGGAGAAATCTCCCACCTAATCTGAATTGCAGCCCCCTCCCTTTTCCTTTCCTTTGGCCTTCCAGACCCTGGGAAGTTTGTCTTCCCTTCCTCTCCTTCCTAGCGCTGTGGTTTTTTACCATTGGCCATGATTTCAGGGAGCTGGCTGAGGCCAGCTGAGGCCACAGCTGCGCCAATGGGGCTTCCCTGGTGCTGCAGGACTGTAAACCACACGCACAGCCTCTCTCCTTGACACAGTGGCATTCAGTATTGGTAGCTTGGCATGGTAGGTACTATCCAATGAAGAGTGTAATATATATTTTCTTTACTATAGGCCATACTTATACAGACATGTATATATATTTATATAAGATCAACCTATCCTAGGATGGAATGTTTAGGGGAACATAGAATTGAGGGGGAAAAAGTAACACTTCCAGTTGTGAGCCAAGATTGTAACCAGAGAGCAGCCAGGAGCTTCCTGTCAATAACCATGTTTTCAATAAATACTCTTTCATTTACAAACTGTGGGTCTTATTAACAGCTGTTTCTCTGCACTTGCTACCTGCCCAAGGGTGGAGAGTTCACCTTGGCATGCCTTCATTTCAGTGTGACTGGGAGGCTCTGGATAGCTCCAGCTGGAGCTCTTAGTTACCTTCAAAGAGCCCCTTTCTCCTCCTCATCCACCTTGCTCCCCCACCAACCCCCCCCCCCCCCCCCCCACCCCCCCCCCCCCCCCCCCCCCCCCCCCCCCCCCCCCCCCCCCCCCCCCCCCCCCCCCCCCCCC
>NW_007732823.1:124098-125528 GCF_000696425.1 Galeopterus variegatus
GCCCCTTTCTCCTCCTCATCCACCTTGCTCCCCCACCAACCCCCCCCCCCCCCCCCCCACCTGCTGGTTAGGATGCTCACAGATTGTTGCACCAGGACAAAATGTTTTCTGCTCAGCCCTGCCGGGTACAGCAGGGAAAGGCATACCGTACACCCCCATGAACATATCCTCCCTCTTCTCCCTGCCAGGGACATAGCCAGGGAACAGCTCAAGTACTTGTTCCTTACAAAGAAGACACGTTCTTCACCCTGTGTGTTGCCTGCATTTAGTGCCCAGCCCTCCAGCTGGTATTTTAGGCTGTTGTTCCAAACCTCGACCTTGGTAGCTGGGAGGCTTGAATGAGGGTGGTGATGAAAATAGATACTTTCTCTTGCCTCTGAGAGAGAAGGGGGCGAAGACAAGCTCTTTGAAAAGGCGTAGAAAGTGCATGCAGTACAGGCCTTGAGGACTGAATAAAGCCAAGACCTTGGGCAGTGATGGGTACCATTGTAGGTGCTTAGTAAGCATTGAATGAACTAATGCCTGCGTGATGCCAGCTGGCGGTGGTGACAGCAGCAGTTGCACAAAGCACTGCTTACAATCTGGCCTTGAGCCTTCTGTTCAGAGAGGCCGGGGAGCCCAGCTGAGTCACTTGGAAGGACCCATGTTTGCAGCCAGTCTTACTGCCAGAGAGCCTTGGAGGAGGCGGGCAAAAAGCCCAAAACTGGCTTTGGTGTGCAGTAGTCGCCTGCCCTGGCCTATTGGTTCTCTCTGTGCACAAATGCTGCCCCTTTTAATCCATCCTCCAGGAAGAATATAATCTGAACTCCCTAAGCTGGCATTTGGGGACCATTGCAACCTGCCCCTTGGCTACTTTAACAGCTATAGTTTTTGTTACTCTGGTTATAAACAACCTGGGCTTCGAGCATGGCTGAAGCCTTCTCACTCCCTCCTGTAGGATTTTTCCATTTCTTGGCTGGGATGCTCTCCCCTTATTCAACGTACTGAAATCCAGATAATTCTTAAGTTTCAGGCATACAGAAAATATTTCACAATTAATACTTCTGGATCTTCTAAGTCTTAAAATTTAATGCCCTTGACAACACTCCCCAGCTGGCTTCAGCTCCCATAAGAAAAGCTCATGAGAGATTTATCTTCGCGGTTCGTCCCATGGTTGCCCAGCACTGGATTTGACATAAGTAATTTGTTCAATGAAAGTAAGATGACGTTTTTGGGATGCTTGCTGTGTGCAGGACACTAGCAGGCGTTGTGGCTCCAGAGCAAGCCCCTGTGTGAACAGGGAGACAGGAGAGACAGTGACAACACATGGCTGTGCTCCGCGCTGGGCTAGAGGGGCTTCGCTGAGATGAGAGCTGCGCTGGGACCGGGCGGAGAGCGGAGACAGGACCCGACCCCGCAGCCACGGTGGCCCCGGCCCCGCCACCGCCGCC
>NW_007732823.1:125818-164306 GCF_000696425.1 Galeopterus variegatus
GGCTCCCCGCGCGTTCCCTGAGGCGGGGAGGGCCGGGGCTGGAGCCGGGAAGCGGGGTCCCCGCCCGGGCTCTGCGCGCTGTGGCGCGGGGCTCGCCGGTGTTCCTGCCCCTCCCCGGGCCTCAGTTTTTCCGTCTGTGGGGGGAGCAGGGTCTCCAGGCGCCTTCCCGCGGGCCGCCGGCCGCGCGCCGGTTCTCCTGGTGTTCACTGAGCTCTGCGACGTGCCGCCCCGCGCCCAGGCGGGAATCAGGCAGACACCGCGCTGCCCGCCGAGAGGGCGCCCCTCGCGGTGGGGGTGGGGCGGGCATTGAACACGTGAGCAAACAAGGAAATGTCACATGGAGAGAAGTGCCACGAGGATGGGGGACCTTAGGGAAAGTATTCATCTAAGCTGAGGTCTGTGGAAGGGTGTTGTAGGCAGAGAGAACAGCAAGTACAGAGAGGGACACAGACTGGATGTGTTTGACAAACTGCTGGAGGCCACTGTGCCGGTGCTGGGGGCAGTGGTAGGAGAATGAGGTTGCGGAGGTCGGCAGAGGCCAGATCAGGGGAAGCCTTTCTTGTGGACTGTGCTGAAGAGTTGGCATTAGCCTTAGGAAGGCGTGGTCTACTCTGTGCTTAAGCCATCTCTCTGGCTGCTTTTTGGACTCCAGGCTGTAGGGGTGAAAGAGGAACCAGGGTGACCAATTAGACCAGTTGCAGTCAGTAGATGAAAGATCATTGTGGCTTAGACTGTGGTCGGGGTGAGGGGTAGAGGTGAAGAGTAGTAGTTGGGTCAAGAAGTATATTGCAGGTGGAACTGACAGGGCAAGATTTGAGGAATGAAGGAAAGAGGGTGATCAAAGATGATTTCATCATTGATTTGGGGGTTTGACTTGAGTAACCCGGTGTATTATGCTGGCGTTTACTAAGTGGCTTTGGAATAGGTTGGGGTCATGAGGAATAATTAAGAAATCTTAGGGCATTTGAAGTTTTAAACATCTCGAGTGGAGCTATAAAATAGGCAATTAGATATACTAATCTGGAACTCAGAAAAGATTAGAGCTAACGTGAAGAATTTAGAAATCACTGGCAAGTTGATGGGTGGGATGATTACTTAGGGTGAGAATTAAGATAGAGAATCCAGGGTTCAACCCTCAGACACCCAAGTTTTACAGGTTGGTTCGAAGAGGAGGTGCCTGCAGAGAAAACCAAGAACGAGTCCAGAAAAGCAGAAGAAAAACCAGGAGAGTGTGGTGTCGTGGCACCGAAGAGAAGGTTTTTCCAGGAGGAGGAAGTGGTCAGTTGTGTAAGATGAGTATGGGGACTTGGCCCTTACGACAGAGGGGAGAGTGTGGTGACGCGTTGGGGTAGTGGGGACTGCCTGAAGAGAGGTGGGGAGGTGAGGGAGTGGAGTGGCGGTGCAGGGACCACTGGAGAAGTTTTGCTGTAAGGTGACCAGGAGGGGAGTATAGCCCTACCGTGAGCCAGCATTAAGTGCCCTACCTGATGCCATGGGCTCCCCTCCCCAGGAGGCAGATGATTTTATCCCCCTTTACAGTTGGAGAAACTGAGTCCAGAGGTGAAGTAATTTAGGGTCATGTCATAAGTAGAGGTACCATGATTTCATCCCAAGTCCCTAACTCCAAAGCCCACACTTTTAAGCACTAAGCCACACTGCCCATGTTACCATCAGGGAGCGTGAGGGGAGCAGGTGCTACAGCGGTGGGCCAGCCCCACCCTGGTGTGGCTGCTGCTCCCAAAAGCTGCTCCCTGGGTAAAGTGAGGCAGAATATAGAATTTTTTCCCCGAGCAAGTGATATTTGAAAAAGAGCATTTATCTCTTTAAGCCTGGTTTCCCTTATCATAAGATAAGGGTGGGGACCTTATCAGTTTCACATTTATATCTGTAATGCTAGGTATACAGGGGTGCTTAATAAGGACACATTGAGTAAGTGGCTAGATTTCCAAGGGCCCTTATAGCTTTGTGGGCTTTGTAGGTAGGTGACCTGAATGCTAATAAGAAAATGAGCATTGTTAACTTTGAGATAGTGCTCCCTGTGGCTAGGGTAGTTATGGGGCCTTCATGGAGGTAGGGGATGTGGACTGGGTCTGTGAAGGACAGTCAGGATTTGAACAGTGGTGGGAGGGCATTGCAGTGTTGGAGCAGGAACTGCAGTAAAAGCGGAAGGTACAAGAAGTTGATTCACAGAAGGGTGAACAGACTGCTCTGGCTTGGAGAGCCACCAGAAGGACCCGTGGAGGGAGATTCTAGAAAGACAGTTCTCTTAGTGCCAGCGTGCCCTTGTGATTACCTGTGTAGAATAAGCAGTTTTGATCTGCAGGTGACATTTGACAATGTCTGGGGACATTTTTGGTTGTCACAACTTGGGGTGGGGGTGGAGGGAGGATGCTACAGGCATCTAGTGGCTAGAGGCCAGGGATGCTGCTAAACATCCTACAATCACAGGACATGCTTCCTCTCCATCCATGAAGAGTCATTCGGCCCCGAATACCAATAGTGAGAAACCCTGGTGTAGAGGAAGGCGTGTGGACCTTGAGATCTGTGAGACATAGGTGTGATGCCCACGTGCCCCGCTCTCTAGCTGTGTAAGCAGGAGTCTGGCTGTGGGAGTTGCAGGAGAAGCAGAGAGAACCATGTCGAAGACTATTGCAGTCGTTTGGGGAGAGGATGGTAGTGGTGCAGGTTGGGAGATGTGATCATATTTGGGGTATTGTTGAAAATAGAGCTGACAGTATTTGTTAGTTGAGTGTGGGCTGAGGGCAAGAGAGCCGTCTGGATGAGAACAAGGTTTTTGGCCTGAGCAACTGGGTAAATGGACGGTGGTGCCATTTGCTGTGATGGGAAGGGGGAAGCAGAGCAGGTTTCGGTGGAGGGTAGATACCAAAAACAGGAGTCAGTTTTGGACACTTGGGGTGTGAGATGCCTGATAATAGACATCCAAGTGAAGGGGTCAAGTAGGCAGTTGAGTGTTCTTCTGAGGTTCGTGAGGAATCAGCTGGGATACACGCGGTGGAGGTGTCAGTTTACAAAGGCATTTCAAGGAGTGTGACTGCGTTAGGTCAGTGACTCAACCTATTGGATCCAACACCCCTTTATTACTGATATTTCATAACAACCCCCTTTATTATCCTGAAATGAAACTTAGGGTTAATAAAAACTGCCTACACATAACTTTAAAAAAAAAAATCAACAATGCCATCACTATATTGTAAGAGGAAAGTAATTGACAATAAAAATGTGTTTCAATATGCAGGTTCCCGGGCACAACGATAATAGAAGTCACAGTGAAGCAGCCACTTTTTCCTCTCTGCATAACCTCTGGGAATGTGGTTGCCATAAGCACAGGCTGATGTAGCCATGTTGTGTTGGCACCGCAAAAACCATGAATGCCATTGCTGTAGGTGCTGTGGTTTTTTCCGGAATGGGAACTCCTGGTACCATTTTTACAAAGAGTTCAGTCTCCCCTCAATGTATGTGGTAATCATATTCTTGGAAATCTTAGTGCATAGTAGAACCATGGGGAAATTACTTACATATAGAACAGTTAGGTTCCAGATTCAGGTAATTATAAGCCAATTTTTCACCTATGTGACTGTTAAAGTCATGCAGGATGCAGAACAATTCTTCATTACAGGACTGCTCCTTCAACATTACTGCTCCCCCACAAACACCACCACAGGTTCCCAAAGCTCCTCTGAAGAGAACTGCAGCCCTAGGACTCCCTGTGGGCAGAGTCCTGTGGGCAAAGCCTTGTGCCAGCTCCCAGTTTGCCTTGGGGGAAGGGGAATGATAACAGAGGTTCTAGAGCACAGAACAGAATGTAGTTACTCCCTTCACCAAGGTCAAGCGTTCTGATCCTAATACCAGCCAGCTGCCAAAAAAAACCCAAAGGACTTGGGTGGGGGGAGGAGGGGGCAGTGTCTGATTGATGGTTCTAAGAAGGCTTCAGGAAGGAGGTGGCATTTCAGCAGGGTGGAGGTGTCTCAAAGGAGATGGGGAGGAGGGGACATACAGATGCTATAACGCTGGACCTTGCGCTCCTCAAGGCACAGACAGGCCCACCTAGTTCCCCCACCCCCACCCTGAGCCTGGCATGCTCTGGGCACTCATTGAGATTGGCATGATTGATAGAGAGGCAGGGAGTGCTTTAGTTTCGCAAGACCCTAGGCAGGCACTGCCTCTATGGGCGTAGTTATTAGACGCTAGGGCAAGATAGGTACTGGTTTCCTGGTCCATTTTTAATCGGTGAAGACTGGATCAGTCCCCTGAAAATCACGTGCATGCTGTCTGTTGCTGAGTCTCCAAACTGAATCGAAAACTTAAAATATGCCAGGTGTATATAAAGCCAGTGTGGCCACTCTGGTCCCTATCTTTGTGGAACCTGTAGCCTTACAGGAGACACAGACATTACTCAGATCACACCCCGCACAAGTGCTATGAAGGAAAAATAGGAGAGCTGTGAGATCCACCAGTATCTCGGGGGCCAATGGTAGGGTGGTGTCCGAGGAAGTGACATTTGAGCTGAAGATGAGTAGGATCAACTGTGGAAGGACTGAAGGGGACAAAGCATTCAGTTCCCTTGGGCAGCAGGGGAACTGTTTGGGGAACTGAAAGGCGGCCGGTGGGACCAGGGCCCGGAGAGCCTCTGGCTGAGGCTGGAGTCTGGAAGGGAACCCCAGGAAGGGTTTTGGTCTTTATCAGAAGAGAACTGGAAGCTGCTGAAAGGTTTTAAGCAGTGGTCTGACATGATCAGATATACATTTGTAAAAGGTCACTTTGGTGGCAGCTCAAGTAGAACAGCTTGAGGTGACAAGTGGGCGTGACATGGGGCTCTGAGTGCCTGTGCTGGTGTGGGCTCCTTGCTGCCCAGTCTGGGCTCAGACCCACTCTAGTGGGCAGGAATGGGGTGGCCAGAGGCAGGCCCTTGGGAGGAGTCGCACGGCCTTCATGGGCACCTGTGGCTCCAAGAGATGCAGTCTCTGCCTGAGCCACCAGAGCTGCCTTTTCATTTTTCCAGCAGCAGACCTGGGGACCTGTGAGCCCTGCATCCAGTCAGCTATGGAAATGGTGGGCTTGGACCACCAGCCCCTGAGGACTCCACCTGGGGCTCCGTTGACCATTGGAATCATGGAGGGAAGAGAACTCCTGTAGCCAGGAGACGTTCTTGCTGAGAGTCGTGGTCCAGCTCAGCCGGCCCTTCCCATAGCTGTCTTCAGGAGGGTGTCGCCCCCGCCGACCAGGAGCTAGGGTGCTGCAGCTTCCCCGGATGGGGAGGTGGGCCCTGGACGTGGCCTTTGTGTGGAAGGCGGTGTTGACCCTGGGGCTGGTCCTTCTCTACTACTCCTTCTCCATTGGCATCACCTTCTACAACAAATGGCTGACAAAGGTAACGGAGGGCACCGGTGCAAGCCCTAAGGCCAATGCAGGGGCTGGGACAAAGATGGCCTTAACCATGGCTACAATGCCCCCTCATGTTTAACAGCAGGAGGGCACAGGCTCACCTGTCAAACTGGAAGCCAGTTGTGCCTGGTGATGGAACAGGGTCCTGGAAGCATGCCATGCCAGGGGTTCCCCTAAATGTTTGGATCAAGGGGAAATTAAGGAGGGGGAAGATGCTAAGGGATGAGCTAGGGACACTTGGGCTCAAGGCCGCAGCTATTTCCCAGCCAGTAGAGAAGTATTCCAGTGTTTTAGTAATTGATACAGTGTGTTGGCCCACTGCGGCTCTTACCTGGGCATAGGCATGGAGAGGGCTGAACAGGTAGCTTGCAGGTATGTTAAAGCAGTGGAGAAAGCACCAGGCTAGGAATGAGCCTCTGGACTGTCCCCTCTGTGTGACCCAAAATTGGGTGTACTAGTCTCTCATTCCAAGTGATGGTAATGTAGCTGAGGGCCCTTACATACTGCAAAGCCCTCATGAGCCCGCAAATCAACCCCACTGCCCCCAGCTAGAGGCGAGGAGGAAGAGGAGCTGGAGTTGGGGCTGGCTGTCTAAACTGACCCTGGGCTGTCTGCTTTGGGCTCTCTACAGAGCTTCCATTTCCCCCTCTTCATGACGATGCTGCACCTGGCCGTGATCTTCCTCTTCTCTGCCCTGTCCAGGGCGCTTGTTCAGTGCTCCAGCCACAGGGCCCGTGTGGTGCTGAGCTGGACCGACTACCTCAGAAGAGTCGCTCCCACAGGTGGGTGCTTTGGGGGGGGCAGAGCCCCGGCAGGGCAGGGCTGGAGAACCCTAGGCCAAGAGCAGGAGAAAAGCCCTCTCTCTTCCCACCCTGTGCCTCCTCACCCATCTCTCCTGCCCTCACTCAGCCCTGCTGCTGCCTCTCACAGATTCCCTCCAGGGAGCTGTGGCCTTTAGCACAAGGCGTCACCCTTTCGCATGTGCACTGAGCCCACAATATGTGCTGAGTCCTGGAGATGAAGTGCTGAGCAGGCGGGGTCCCTCCCGTGGAAGAACTGTGACTGGGCCCTGCAGGGCACTGCAGAGCACAGAGAAGGAACCAAACCAAGGCCGGGTGTGGCTGGTCGGGGAAAATTCCCTAGGTCAAGTGTTGAGTAGGCTGAGACCTAACAGATGAGTGGGACTACCCAGTCCTGGGAGGGGTCACTCGTGGGCCCAAGAGTTTTGTGCAGCAGGTGGAGGTCTGAAAGGGAACTGAAAGTGTCTCAAGATGCTGAGAACTCAGCAGTGGTGAGAAGAAGTAGGAGAAGTGAGAAACGAGAGGGTTGGCAGGGGCCAGATCCCCGCTGAGGAGTTTGTGTCTCATCCTGAGGGAGAAGGGTTTTCAGTAGGGGGTTGACAGGGTCAGATTAATACCCCTCGTCTGGGGGATGTTCAGAACATTTAACAAAATGGGAACAACACAGGCCCCGGCCAATCAGAACATACTCCTAATGCTGGAATGCCACCCCGCCCCCCATTTGGGGGGAGCCAGGTGTTAACCTCTTAGTTGCTGGGTGGAAAGGCCTGAGGGCCCTAGAGAGGGAGCTGTGAGGTACAGGGCAAAGCAGGGTGAGGGGGGCATTTCTGTGCCTTGGGGACGTGTTTTAATAACCGACACCCCCATGCCAGCCCACCCCGGCTGAGTGTCAACTGTGCCCACACCATTGGTGGGTGCCCCTTGATTCCACAGCACTGGCAACGGCACTTGACGTGGGCCTGTCCAACTGGAGCTTCCTGTACATCACCGTCTCGCTGTGAGTATCACCACACCCTGCCACCTCCCTTCAGCCTCGAGCTTTCTGTCTGTCTAGTTGGCTGTCTGCGCCCCTGGCCAACAGGCTGGCCACTCCACCACTGTGGAACCAGCGCTTGCTCTCTCAGCTCCTCCCTGGCAGCCTGCAGTTCTCTGGGAAGTCACCAGCTTCTTCTGTAAGCCCAGCGCACAGGGGTGCTGTGCTTGCCTGCCAGCAGCATGGGGGAGCCAGGGGACTACAGCGTGAGCACGGCGTAGTCATAGCAAGGGACGCAGGCAGCAGCACAGCGTGGGAAAGGAAGCGACTGGTGTGTGGTGTGTGCAGCCACGGCCCAGCCTGGCGTGGGCACAGCAGGCCACGCGGTAGTCAGTCTTCACAATCCCTGCTTTCGCTCTCCTCCTCTAGTCCTTCCTCATCCTGGTCTCCGCCGAGGGCTAGGGAAAGCCTAGGACTCGCGAGCTCAGTGTCAGACCTGCAGCTTCTTCTCCCTGGTGATAATCAGAGGCCTCTTAGTCAGGTTTCTTCTGGTTAAAGGTCACTTACAGCCCAGACAACTCAGGCTGGCTCCTTTGATCTTTTGTGCCCAGATTGCCCTGCTGCCCTGAGCAGAAGAACTAGTTACCCTCAGGGATGTTGGGTGTCTCCCCCACCTCATCCCTTTCCAACCCACTGATAGGCTGGCTCCTTTGATCTTTTGTGCCCAGATTGCCCTGCTGCCCTGAGCAGAAGAACTAGTTGCCCTCAGGGATGTTGGGTGTCTCCCCCACCTCATCCCTTTCCAACCCACTGATTTGTGGCCTGTGCTCCTTTCTGGGGGGTGGGCTGAGCCCAAGCTCCAGCGGTGCATTGTGGATAATTTTCACCTCCAGGTACACAATGACCAAATCCTCCGCCGTCCTCTTCATCTTGATCTTCTCTCTGATCTTCAAGCTGGAGGAGCTGGTGAGGCCCCAGCTTGTCTGTTGTCCCTCCCGCCCCCACAGATTCTAAGAATGAAAGGGAATCTGATCAGTGGCTGTCACTCCTTGTGACAGAAAAGACAGGTCCAACCCAGGTGGCAGTAACTCCCTTTTCTGAGAAGGGATATAGACATAGGGGCAGTATTCAGAATATCTAGAAACTGGTGTGGCAGGGTCATGACCAAAGGAGAAAGCATTCAAGGAGAGTCTGTGTAGAGCAGGGTCTTGGAGCTTCCTGTTGTGCAAGGCTGTAGCCATTATTTGCTAGATGGGGTGGGGTGGGGGGGCTTTGGGGCCTAGCACAGCTGTTGGAAGGCACTTCAGTATTTTAGAACAAAAGGGATGTTGGGTACATACCAGCTGAATGTCAGCCCTGCTTACATGAATGGTCAAGGACTGTCCTGGACCCCTCAGGGTGGGGGTGAGGGTAGAAGGGTTTCTTGCCCCAGGGGAAGCCAAGATGGCTGCTGACCCCCCAGACTCCAGGTTTGACAAACTCTTGACCCTCGAGACCCACGAGTTAGCTGCACTTGCTCCCATCCTCCTAGCGCGCGGCACTGGTCCTGGTGGTCCTCCTCATCGCCGGGGGTCTCTTCATGTTCACCTACAAGTCTACACAGTTCAACATGGAGGGCTTCGCCTTGGTGCTGGGGGCCTCGTTCATCGGTGGCATCCGTTGGACCCTCACCCAGATGCTCCTGCAGAAGGCTGAACTTGGTGAGTGTGTGCCACTCACCCCCTAAGAGATGGGCCTGGGGGGCACAGGCAGGGTGGAGGCTGTGCCGTGCTGGCCAGACCTGAGGATCCCCTGTGTCCCCATCCTGCAGGCCTCCAGAACCCCATCGACACCATGTTCCACCTGCAGCCACTCATGTTTCTGGGGCTCTTCCCTCTCTTTGCCATATTTGAAGGTACGTCGGTTCATCCACCTCAGGGGTACCTCAATACAACACATCCCAATCCTTGCTCTGAGCCCCCCCAGGGATAGCCACAGAGCTTAGCGAGATGAAAGGTGCAATCCCTCCTGGCAGCATGTTGTCTGGGGACCGGGCAGACATATAAAACAGTAGAATCCAGCATGCTAAATGCTGCATGGAAAGTATGTATAAAATACAGGGGATGGTAATGACAGTGAACGTGTGCAGAACCCTAAAGGTACGCCAGGACTGTTGTAATCATTTTAAACCTACTCCCTCATTTAATCCTCCCTCAAACCCTGTGGGGCAGTACTATTACTATCCCCATTTAGCAGGTGAAAGAGACTGAAGTCCCGAGAAATAAAAATAACTTGACCAAGGTCCCATGGCTCATAAATGAGTCTGAATTTGGACCCAGCAGCCTGGCTGCAAGCCCCACTCTTAACCACTCTATGTATTGCCTCTGAGAAGGAGCGGAGAGTCGTGAGTTATTTGTTTCAGGGGCATAGAGTGGCGAGGCAAGTCAGAAAGGCTTCCCAGACTGTATTTTGGAGGATGAGGGGGGTTTGAATGGGGGCGGAGTTCAGCTGTGTCCAGGCATGTGACATCAGGGCATGTATTCAGGGAGTACGGGCTGCACAGGGTCAGCGAGCATGGGATTCCAGAGGGGTGCTGGGGCCAGGGCCAGCATGCAGGAGCGTGGGGATATGAGCAGTTGTCCTGTCCACTGTCATCTTCCAGAGAAGAGGAGAGGCAGGAGAAGTGTGTCAGCTGGGAGGGGCAGTGCCACCTTCCTTCCTCTGATGTGTTGGGATTAGTCTTTGTCCCTTGTCTGTTTATTCTTCCTCCCAGAGTCCTATCTGTCCTCAGGGTCATTACAGAAAAGTCTGTCCCACATCCATTTAAGTTTCAAGCAGTGAAGCGTCTCGAACCTCCCTGAGAAAATTATTCTGTAGCCCCGTTGTCCAGGAAACTTCTGCACAGAGCCTTGTTTTTTTCCTTTCAAAATCTCCACATTCCTTCATTATGCCCCCTTGTACCAAACACCGCCCTCCCCCGCCCCTCCTGGTATTTACGCCATGCCCCATCTCTGCAAACCCTCATCCGAAAGCTCCTGGTAGCCGTCACTTAGCAAAGCTGCATGGATTTAGCTCCTTTAATCTTTTCTGGTAAATTAATCCCCCAAGCGCCTTCATTACTTAGGTTGCTGTTCCCCGAATTCCCTTTGGTTTGCCAATGCCTCTGCAGTACTGCTGAGCCCAGCACCAAACAAGATGTCCTACATTGTGAGGCTATTTGCCGGTGGGGGGGAGTGACGACTGTCACTTTGTATTTCTTTAGTGCTTCCTTCCAAAAAATCTCAAAGTACTTGTCCAGCTTCCAGCTACCACAGATATCTCTGTCGTGCCCAATTTGGGCCTAACCTTTACCCCCTGCTGATACACCATGGGGACTTTCCTGCTGGGAGGGATCCAGCGAGTCATTGTCTCAGATGGACAATGTTGGATGGTCTGTGACTCCTCTGAAAGTCTAAGCAAAATACTGTGTGTATATGTGTGTATGTTTCTAGAGCAAGTAGCCCTGGCTTTTGTCCTGTATTTATATGTTCTCTTTGGGGGAAATGTTTATCAAATTATACTACTTGTTTGAGAAATAGCAGTCTGGTCCCAGTTCTATCATTTTAACAATAGGGAAACAAGTCCAGAAAGGGGATATATCTCAGCCCAAGTCCCTGAGCTTTGTAATAGCAAGACCCATATTAAAATGGAAATTTGTAGAGGTTGAATTTTATCCCTGTTTGTAGTGGTCCAGCTGAAAATTTCGACTTGGGAACCCCCCCTCAGTGGGCCAGAGCCTTGTCAGTCTTCACTTGATGGGCTGCCCTGCCTCTCTTTGGTCATTAATTATCACAACTACAAAGACCACATGAAGTCACCTCCCCTGACAAAGATCAGTAGGTCAATACTGTCTGAAGGAGCAGGGCACTTCCGTGCAGTGTCTGTGCAATGCCATCCCCTTCGACTTTAACCCAGAGGCTCCTAGGGCCCTCCCCACCACTCCCTTCAGGATCGCTGGCTTGTATTGTCCCGGGGCTCTCTGGCAACCATCACTTCTTCCCCAGGTTCCCCAAGTCTCAGGCCACCTGTAACCCAGAGGCTCCTAGGGCCCTCCCCACCACTCCCTTCAGGATCGCTGGCTTGTATTGTCCTGGGGCTCTCTGGCAACCATCACTTCTTCCCCAGGTTCTCCAAGTCTCAGGCCACCTGTGTGGTATTGTTTTATACTTCCCATCCTTTTTCTCAGTTGCTCAGTAAATCTTCACTACAACCGTGGCAGATCTCATCTGGGTGGCGGGCAGGGCTGCCAAGGCTCCCCCATAACCTGGCCTCCCACTCTCTCTCCCCCCATTGCTTTCAGGTCTCCATTTGTCCACATCTGAGAAAATCTTCCGTTTCCAGGACACAGGGCTGCTTCTGCGGGTACTCGGGAGCCTCTTTCTTGGCGGGATTCTCGCCTTTGGTTTGGGCTTCTCTGAGTTCCTCCTGGTCTCCAGAACCTCCAGCCTCACTCTCTCCATTGCTGGCATTTTTAAGGTACAGACTTGGAGTTGACGCTAGTCCTATCTTAGGGGCCCCCCTATAGGGTATTTCTTACAAGCAGTGCCTGTCCCAGCTCCTGCACCCCAGGGCCCTGTGGAGAAGAGACAAAGTGCCTAGGTGGTGCTCAGTGCTATGCTCACCTCTCTCCTAGGAATGGGCAGATTGTGCAGTCCACAGACAGGGAAGCAGACACGGAGAGCCGCTCCTAGACTGGGATTCAAAGCCAGGTCTAACTCCACTAGGGTGCGTTTCCTTTTGATGTTGAAGGCCAACTCTGGCCATTTGGCTGTGTCCTGGAGCCATAGATTGAGAACCCCCAGCAAGTAGAGTTCCATGATCGATTAGCAATGTCTACCATGGGCACAGCAGGGGATAGTTATACCATGAGTGAGTGCCACGCATCTCCAGTCTTGCCTTTACTGCCCCTGGCACACTCTCCCCCCTTTCCCTCCCCCACCATTTCTCCACTGCTCCCTGGGTACTAGAACAGTGTTGCCTAAAAACAGAAATGCAGGTCTCCCCAAGGGTCTTCTGGTCACCAGCCAAATGATGAGGCATAAGCTGTGGCTCTCAGAAGGAGGTGTCCTGCCATTCCCATCGGCAGTCGCTATTTCTGTAGAACCCCAGGACCAGGATGTGTCCTGCAGAGCCCAGTGTAACGCTACATCCTGCATGTGAGGGCATGGAAGCTCAGGGCTCCTCATCTGCAGGTGCCTTCCGGAAGGGCAGCTGTCTTTTATTCCTGTGGATATGGTGTGAGCTGGACACCCTGTGCTGTCAGCCCTGGGTTGGGTTTGCCTCTTATGTTCCTGACAGGCTTTGTGAAAAGCACCTCCTTTGCTGCATCTCAGGAACACAGCAGGTGCCTTCCGGAAGGGCAGCTGTCTTTTATTCCTGTGGATATGGTGTGAGCTGGACACCCTGCGCTGTCAGCCCTGGGTTGGGTTTGCCTCTTATGTTCCTGACAGGCTTTGTGAAAAGCACCTCCTTTGCTGCATCTCAGGAACACAGCAGGAAGCCAGCAGGACAGTGCTACAGGCAGGCCTGGTCCTCTGACCTCTACCCTGCAGGCCAACCTATGCCGCCTGGGCTGGGGAGTCTGGGCGGGTCTGGTCTATCCTATAAGTGTGCCCAGCTCTTCACGCTCCTTGCAGAGGCACCAGCTCCTCTGCTGACCACTTCCCTTCCTGCTTCTCTTCCCCCAGGAAGTCTGCACTTTGCTGTTGGCAGCTCATCTGCTGGGTGACCAGATCAGCCTCCTGAACTGGCTGGGCTTCGCCCTCTGCCTCTCGGGAATATCTCTGCACGTTGCTCTCAAAGCCCTGCACTCCAGAGGTAACCCAGCACCCCGTCCAGAAGCCTCTGTTTTCTGATGTCATTTTCCCCATAACCCAGCACTGGCAGAAGAGCCAGGTGGCTCAGACTTCCCAGAGCAGTTCCAGTGACCTGGCTGTCTACACAGTTTAGCCACTTCTCCTGGCTGCTGCTCTAATTCAGGAAGGGTGCCTGGTGGTTCTGCCACCATCCTTCCTCAGGGTCATCCCCAGAGAGTCGGGCATTGGGGCCTGGGTGACTCAGCACACACGTGAATCAGGACAAACCAAGAAAACCATTATTGGGTCCATAACTGTGGTCTCTCTCTATCTCAAGGTGACAGCGGCCCTAAACCCTTGAAGGGGCTGGGCTCCAGCCCTGACCTGGAGCTGCTGCTCCGGAACAGCCAGCAAGAAGAAGATGACAATGAAGAGGAATACTTTGTGGCCCAGGGGCAGCAGTGACAGTCCAGGGAGCAGTTTGGAAGCAGGCTGCCTCCCAGTCCGTGCTGCTGCTGACACTTGACAGTGTCTCAGGGGCCTGGGTGGCTCCTCTCAGCAGCTGGGGAGCAGTAGGCCAGTACTTACCCAGGCGTGACCATGTGGTAGGGCTAGGTCAGGGACTCATGGCTCCCACCTTTAATTGCTTGGGAGTGTGGTGAAGCAGAGGGGGCAAGCTCAGGCCAGCCTGGGACCTGGCTGGAGCTGGGCCCCAGCTGTGCTGGAAGGAGTGGCTGGTTCCGCTCCACTGTTGGCCAGGCGCTGGTAGCCAAGACTAATTTCAGAGGCATAGCAGCTTGCTAAGGGCAATGAGTTTGGACTGCAGAGCAATTGGGAAGGGGACATGGAGAGGCTGGGGCCTCATCACCTGGACAGCGCCATTTTTCAGAGAACAGATTTATTTATAGTTTGGAAATAAATGGTTTACGGTCCACTGGCCACCCTGTGTTGCCTGGAGGTGTGGGGGCAGGAAGGGGGCGGTGTGTCCTGGCCTCTGCCTTTCTTTCCCTGCCTGGGTCTGTCTTCAAATGACTGGTCATAAGCCAGGCCTGCTGTGTCTCTTATGTTCCTGTTTGAGCTCTGCTGCTGCCCTCTCTTTGGGGCCCCACAACACCTGCAGGCAGGAAATAAATGAATATTTACTGAGTACAGTATTCTGGAGACTGCATGTTTTCACAGTGTATATTTGAATCCTGGCTCCATTGCCTACTAGCTGTGTTATCGTAAGCAAATTACTAAACCTCTCTGTGCCATAGTTTTTTCATCTGTGTAATGGAGATAATAATACCTAAGAGTTGTTCTGAAGATTAAGTGAACTAATATTGGTAAGAGATTACATGCTATTTAGATGTTTATTTTTTAAATCCTTTCAACAATCAAGAGACCAAGACCTGGAAAAGATAAAGAATTTTTTTTTTGCCCACACACTGGTGCTGAGACAAAGAACCTCTTAAGTAAGTGGTTGAGCCAGGATTCATTGCCAGGTTTGTGTGCCTCCGTGTATGTCCATGGATGTCACTGATCTGTGCTGCCTCTTGGAAGGCTTTATGGGCTCTGGGACCTGGACCTTCCGTCCACCTACCTTGGACAAGTCCCACTTCTTCTCTAGACTGCAGCCCTCTCTTTCCAAGATGGGGGAGACAAGACTCTGGCTCTGATATGCAGTGGTTCTGAGCCCAGGCCTGCTCCTGTGAGCTGGTTCCCCTGCGATGGGACACCTGCTGTCCCCTGGGGCCAAGTCTTTCCAGGCAGAAGTGCTTTTAGGCACTCACGGCAGGTGGCGCCAGTGCACTGCACTTCAGTTCCCAGAGCCCAGCCCGACCTGTCACCACTCTAAATCCAGGCAGAAAGGGGGTCCTTGGAGGAGGACAGTGGGTGTCCATGGGTGGGCACCAGGATGGGGCTTGTTATGAAATTGTTCTAATCATACTGGAGCCACTAAAGCTTACTCAGTTAAGCCTAGGATAATTTTAATGCTTTAGAAATGGGTCTGCAAACTTCTGTAAAGGGCCAGATAGTAAATATTTTCGGTTTGGAGACCATATGGCATCTGTCACAGCTACTCAACTCTGCTGTGGTAGTATGAAAGCAGCCGTAGACGATATAGAAACAAAAGGGTGTGGCTGTATTCCAGTGAAACCTTTATACAAAAGTAGGATCCAGCTTGCTCACTGGTTTGCCAACCCCTACTGTAGCAGAATTGTTGAGTCCAACTCCCAGTTTTACAGTTAGGGAGACAGGCCCAAGAGGGGGCAGTGACTAGCTTGAGGCCCCATAGCCTCCGTGCCCAGGAGGAATTCTAACCAAGATCTGCCTCCAATTCATTCCCAGCACAGACTTCAGCATGTGGAGGTGTTGCGCCAGGGGCACTCTGAACAAAGGTCCTTATCTACCTCCCGCTCCTCTGCCCCCCTTGGGTTTGGCAAGCTCAGAGGCCAGGGTTAAGGGAAGCTCGTGCTCCCGCTGGGCGGCCTGGAGAGAGCTAGCCAAGGGGGGGCCGCTTGTGATGCAGGCAGCTAGGGCAGCGGGCAGAGTCTGCCAGAGCCCTGCTGGCTCAGGTGGATAAGAGCTTCCTGTCTGCTCCCCACCGCCCTCTCCTCCGGCACAGGGAGCAAGTGCTGCTGTCTGGTGCAGTAATTACAGGGTGCAGAGCAGGGAGCCTCACCGTGAGCATGTTGGGTTCAATGACAGCTACTCATTTAGCGGCAATTACCAGCTAGGCATAGAGGAGAGCTACCTCTCCTCCTCCCCCACCTGGCCTGCCCGATCGCCTGGCCCCCTGGGCCACACAGCATCTTCCCTCGGCTTTGAGTCCTAGAACCACCCATGCTGTCTGCAGCCATTGCATCTCAGGGCTGCAGCATTGCCATGGCAACTTGGTGCTTGCACAGGTTGAGGGAAGCTGAGGATGTGACTTGTCTCTCCAAGGCTGTGGCGTCAGTCTCCACACAGCCTCCAGCTCCAGGGCGTCTGCAGAAGGGGAGGAGGGCGGAGGGCTGACCTGGGGATTCGAGTTTTAAGTGCTTACATGCCACTACCTCTCCCGGGAGCCTGTGGTGGAAGGAAGGTGAATGCCCCCAATCTACCAGAACGTCTGCAGTTGGTGCGGCGGTGGGGATGAACAGGCTGGAGTTTGCCTGTGGGAGAGACCTGAGCCGTCAGGCAGGACCTGGCATTCCTTTGTCTTCATTCCAGTACCCTTCTCTACCTCGAGGGCTCAGGGATCATCTCCATCTGTTTCTGCTCCGTTCTGCTGTGAAAAACCTGAAAATCCCAGTGGCCTGAGAGTAGAGTTAATGGCACCAAGTCGGGGAAGGCTCTTCGTGGTACTTGCCGCAGCCCTCTGCATCATGGACTAGTGGTGGACTGAGTTGGGTTCCCAACTTGTAGTGCAGAGAACTGAGGCCGGGGACTCCCACATCATCCATTTAGGTCAGCAGCATTCAGTGAGTGCTGGCCAAGTGGCAGACACTGCTGGACTTGGGAACAGAGACATTTGTCCTTGGAACCATCCTTCCTCCCAGCCCAGGGAAGTGTTGAGATGGGGGGTAGGGAATGGGGAAGAAAGAACAGAATGGACCATTCACTGGGCACCCTCTTTGCCCTTCACATAGGTTTGTGGGGGTGTTTGGGGGGTTTTTTGGCTTTTGGTTTTGTTTTTGGCAGCTGGCCAGTCCAGGGATCAAACCCTGGACCTTAACATTATCAGCCCCACACTCTAACCATCTGAGCTAACTGGCCAGCCCTTACACAGGTTATTTACTCCCTAACAACCTAGTGCAGTAGGAATTCATGATACTTATTTCCTAGCTGTGGAAGCTAAGCTCAGAGAGGTTAAGCATAACAGTGGCTGAGAACACAGCCTCGGGGACACCATCAGACTTGGAGTCGCATCTCCTCTCTGCCCTGTGATTAGCTGTGTGATATTGGGCATGTTACTGGTCTCCTCTGAGCCTGTCTCCTTGTCTATAAAGAAGGAATAATAATATCATCTCCTAATGAAGCTGCTGTGAAGATGAAATAAAATTATGTAAGGGACTTTACACAGTGGCAGACACATAGTCATTAGCACTCAGTAAATATCAGCGATGAGGATGTCACATAACTTGCCCAGGTGACAAAGCAAGTGAGAGGAGCCAGCATTGGAGCCCCAGCCTTCCAAGGTCCCCATCCTTGCTATGGCACAGACGAGGCTCTTAATAGATATTTGTTCTGTGAAGGAATTTTGAAAAATGGAGTCTAAAGTGAAGATTTTACAGGTTCTAACACTGCAATGGTTTGCCCTGTAAGTAAGCAGAGGCAGTTCCCCACCACCATGACCACCACCCATGCCTGCCAGCCTTCAGCCTCCCGGCCAACCATTGAGCCTGTACCCTATGCACACAGCCCTGACATCAGCCAGGCCCCTTCACCCCAATTAGCTTGACTTCTGTTTCCATGGTTATTTACAGTTTTGTTGGCAACTAGTGCATTCCCCAGAAACAGGCATGCAGTTCCTAGTCCCACTGACATCCTGCTGGTGGGGCCATCCCTTTCTCCTGGATGTCTGATGAGGACTCTCCTGCTGGGGACAACAGAGGGACAAAACAGAGAACCAGAAGAAAATGCATTAAAATGCATTTAATAAATGTTTCCGGAGCATCTACAATGTGGCCTGCCCAGTGATAGCTGCTGGATGTATAGAAGTCATTAAAACACCGTCCCTGCCCTGAAAGAACTTCTGCAGGCCTTTTTAATCCAGTGGGTTCCCTGGGAAGTAGACTCAGAGATGATTAGCATGCAGATTATTTATTAGAAAGTGGTCTTGGGGCTCCCGCCGAGGGTTCGGATCCCATATGGAGACTGGTTCCCGCTCACTGGCTGAGTGCGGTGCAGGCGCAACACCGAGGGTTGCGATCCCGTTGCCGGTCAGTAAAAAAGACAAAAAGGAAAAAAAAAAAGAAAGTGGTCTTGGGAAAAACACTGTGGAAGGGAGGAGAGGTCACAGGATTTGGTAGAGAGAGGTGAGTTTTGAGGCAGTCCCAGTGAAGTCCTCAGCCACCCCCACAGGCACCTCTAGAGCTGCAATGGCCCTTCAAAGTGGTCCCAAGTTTGGGTGAGAGGTTTAGGCCTTTCCACCCAGACATTGACCTGTCATTGGAAGTGGGCCCACCCCTGCAAGGGGGTGTGACTTTGGTGAGGCAGATTTCTTCAAATCAAGATAATTCCCAAAGAGGGCTGACAGCTAAGGGCTGTCTTCTAGCAGTGCTCCTAGTGGCTTGGAAATAAACCCTTATTCCCAGAGTGGGGTCTGAGTACTGCACCATAGCACCCACCACACCCAGGGGTCCAGAGGATGGATGGGTGGGTGGATGGATGGCTGGGTGGGTGGGTGGATGATGGATGATGAATGGATGGATGGATGGATGCCACAATAGAAGAATGTATGGGAGACACAGAAAAGGGAGTGACCAATCCTGTCTGGGTCAAGAAGAGAGCAAAGACACCCAGGAAGAGCTAACCCTTAGAACTGAGTCTTGAAGACTAAGTAGGAGTTGCGTACCAAGAAGGGGGAAGAGCAGACGCAAAGGCACAGCTCTGTCTGGGTGAGTGTGAAGATGGTGTATCTGGGCACTGTAAGAATTAGGTCACCATGGCCGGCCAGAGGGGCACCTGGGGAGAAAGGAGGGAGAGGGGGACTCCTGACCCTCCTTGGACAAGCCCACAGGTCACCAGGAGCTTCCCTGATAGGGACTTTTCCACCGTGTTCTCTTGAAGAAGCAGGCATCTCCCCTCCTCTCACCAACACTCAGCAGTGGCAAGTGTCTCTAGATTAGCGAGGGGAACAAGGGAGGTCCTGAAGATAATTCCATACACGTGAAGCACGCTGGGTCATTCACAACGTCCTTTCCCATCCTTGATTTCCTTTAGCCCTGCAGTCCACCCTGGGAAGCCGTTGCTATTAGCAGCCTCACTTTCCAGATGAGAAATGGGTCCAGAGAGGCTAAGTAAGTTGCCCAAGGTCACTCACCTCCTTACACCAGGCAGGGAGCCCACCCACCAACCAGGGGCTCACATCTCCCAGCCCAGTGCTGGTTCTTTCCAATTCTCCATTCTGTACCTTCTGGCTGGAGTGGCAGGCAGTCTCGCTACCCTCCTGGGATCAGGCCCCTCTGGTTAGGGACCGAGGAGTGGCCCACCACAGGGAGTCGAGTGTCTGGCAGGGCGGCATCCTCCTGGCAATATTTTCCCTGGGAGGAATCCCCCACTGAGCCCTAGCCTCCAGTCCTGTTCCTGGGCTGCCCCATGAATTAAACATGCCCCCGTGGTTAACTCAGTAATGCTTTTATTAATAGTTAATTACTCAACGCGCACTGGGGAAATGAGACTCACTCAGGCCTTGTAAATTAAGGCAGTGATCTCGTGAAGGAAGCCAATGGGAGTTCATTACCCAGGCCCCTTCCATCGCTGTACCCCTGGGCTTGCCATTTAGTGATGCTAAACAAGACCTGCTAGGGAGATGTGAGGGGACAGGGGCCTTCTGCAAGGGGAGGTAGGAACTGGAGGATGAGCATCCGCTGGTTTCCTTGGAGAAAAAGGGCCCGAGGAGGGGTGGCAGGAGTGTCAGCTAGGAAATGTTACTCCTGCACCTTGTGGCTTGTCATTGTCTGTTTCCTGTCACTGCTGGGAACTCAGTGCAGCCTTCAGGGATTCCCAGCCAGGGCAAGGCCACCTGTCTTGGGTGTGGGACTCCCTCACTCAGTCTGGGCCTGGGCCTGCCCCAGCTGGCAGCATCCCCATGCCCACCCCATCACCCACAAAGACCCCAGGCGGAAGGGATCCAAGGCTCCCTTCACAGAGCCGAGGTTTCTCCCTCCCCCACCACTGCCTTTCTCATTTCCCAAGTGTTGAGGCTTCCCTGTCTAGGTTTTTGTTGTAGCTGAAGCCAATTTCCTATCCTGATTCTGCTGCTGAGCTGGATAAGGGGCTTGTTCTAACCTGGTTTGACTTTTCTGAGTTTAATTTTCTCCCATGTTTTGTTTCTCAGGAGAGAGAAGCCCCCCTATTTACCTTCCTGGGAGAAGAGTGCCCACGTCTGCTTTGAAACTACTATGTGCTGGGACCTGTCCCCATAGTTTGAAGTCATTAGCTTTAATTTCTGGCCATATGACTTTCCCACTGACTCCACCTCTCTGGTCTTCATCTGAAGATGAAGATGATAATACCTGTGTCTGGACTTATTGTGATGACCAAATAAAGCGCTGAGAACACTGCTGAAAGCATAAGTTCTAAGTGGCAGCTAATACCATTATCTTCTTCACAACCATCTGTCAGCTGGACATTACCCACATTTTACAGATGTGCAAAGTGAGGTTTTAAATACATTCTTTGACCTGCCTAAGGACACACAAACCAGAACTTCATGTTTCAAAGCTCATTTTCCTTCCATGGAGGCAAAGCAGGGAGCCGATCCCCCCTCCAGGAGAGTGCACTGGCTAAGCCCCAGGAGCCAAGGAAGATCTCCCCATCTGTCCCCAGGTCACGGAGTGCACCAAGGTAGTATGGGATGAGACACAAGGGGCATGGGCTCTACACTACCCCCTGGCTATAACTTTAACCCCTGGAGCCTCAGTTTCCACATCTGGAAAATGGGCTCATGGTGACACCTACCTCCTTGGGTAGTCATAAAGATTTCATTTGAAAGTGCCTGACTTCTTGCAGAACTCTCTGCACCTGGGTTTCTTTATAGGTAATGCAAGGATAAAAAAAAAACCTCTCTCACTGGCTTGTTGGAGACCCCACAGAGATAATGGGCACCAATCTGCCTTGCAAACAGGAAAATGTCAAATAGGTGAGCTGCTGGTGTTCTCGGTCAAGGCCCTCAAAAACAGATTTTGGCAGAGTTTCTGGAGGTTAAACACTACCCCAGGTGGACGAGGTAACTCCTGGACTAATAAGGGTGCTCCTGGGTCAGGCAATGCAG
The DNA here is from genome assembly GCF_000696425.1 of Galeopterus variegatus. Classification (NCBI taxonomy): domain Eukaryota; kingdom Metazoa; phylum Chordata; class Mammalia; order Dermoptera; family Cynocephalidae; genus Galeopterus; species Galeopterus variegatus. The sequence goes on from NW_007732823.1 coordinate 146,771, forward strand.
AGGGTTGGGGACAGGTCACTGTCCTATACCCACACCAGACATCAGCCACTCTGCCAGGCGGAGGTCAGCCTCCTAGAAAGAGCCTGATCCTGGAAGCCCCACCCACAGCTTCTAATTATATCTCCATGGCAACCCTAGCTGTAAAGGGGGCTGGGATGTGTGGCCTCTGAGCTGGACACACTACTCCCCAAAATAACATTGGGGATCTATTGGTAAGAAGGAGGGAGAAATGGATAAAGCATAGGCACCTGGCAGCCTCTGCCCCCAGAATCAGAGGAGAGCCCTGGGCCAGAGGATTGCGAGAGCAGGAAGGTGCATCCCAGGGAACAGCATAAACCAAAGCACAGAGATGCGGATACTTGTGGCTCGTTCAAACCAGCATCTGTCCTGTTGGCTCCAGCCTCGAAATGCCCCCTGAGTGGGACCACTTACCCCACTCCACCATGGTCCAAGCCACTGTCATTTCACTGGGTGACTGCGGCCACCTCACTCCTGGTTTCCCTGTTTGCCCTCATACTCACCGCTCAGTGCTCCGTTCTCTGCCCACCTTCCAAAGGGATCCTTCTGATGGATAAATCTGAATGCATTGCTGCCTGCTCAGAACCCGTCAGCAGCACCCATCTCACTCTGAATACAAGCCCAAGCCCTTACCGAGGCTGCCAAGGCCTTGTGTCATGTGGTCCCTGCTCCTCTCTGTCCTCTCCCTCATCGGTCACTTTGCTCCAGCCACCCCAGAGCCCTTAGACTTGCTGTTCTCTCTGCCTGCAATGAATTTGACTTGGAATCTTTGCATGGCAGCTCCTTTGCCTCCTTCAGGCTGCTGATCAAATACCACTTCCCCAGAGAGGCTTCCTTGACCACTCTACCTAAAACCCACTTCCTCCTCCATCACTCTCCACTCCAGAGTTAACCCATTTTGGGCCATGGACCCCTTGGCGTCTGGTGAAGCCTACGGATCCCTTCTCAGAATAATGTTTTTAAATGCATAGAAGAAAATACATAGATATACAAAAGCAGCCAATTATATTGAAATACAGTTTTCAAAATATTTATAAAACAAATGGGTGATATAGTACTATATGTGCTTCTTTATTAATGCATTAAATAACAAGATCTAGCAGCACTTCTATTAACTACCATGATTTTGAAGCAGTGATGAGTGCCAATGATATTTCGAAATGCATGCTACCGTAATGCGTTAGAAAATACCTGATTTCTGCTGGTGGCAAAGTCAAAGGCACTGCTAATACTACTGTGGTGTGTTGCCAACATTTGTAATTGAAGAGAAATGCTATATTTCAGTTAGAGGTTAGTGAAATAAAAATGTAATTTTCTCCCATCTAACTTCACTGACCCCCTGAATTCTATCCATAGACTTCTTGAGGGGCAGGTCTGCTTTTCTTTTCTTTAAAGTCCTTCTCACTGCCTGACATCAGACATTTATTTGTTAACTTGCTTACTGTCGATTCCTTCCAGGAGAGCAGAGATTTTATCCATTCTGTTCTTTGCTGTATCCGTAGTACCTAGAACACTGCTAGGCACATAGGTGATCAACAAATTTTTAAAAAATAAATGAACAAGCAAGAGATGAGACTGGAAAGACAGGGAGGCTGGAGCCAGGTGTGAGAATCCTTGAATGCCATGCTCAAGAGCTCGGCTGTGACCAGTGGTGAGGGACTCACCCTGGGAGGGGAGACCGACCTGGGGGAGGTTGCCGTCCCCATGGCAGCCAGGCTGACAGGTGGGATGATGGGGGAGGTGAGCAGCCTGGCTGCAACTGCCTCCCAGAGCCAGCTTTCTGAGCGAGACATGAGCATAAATGTCCCTGCGTCAGTCGTGTGCACCAGCAACCACTTCACTCCCTGCTCTCCCGCCTCCACCTTCTGGCCCCCTGGATATTACCCGGGGACCTTGGAGCAGCTGGGCCCAAAGTCCTATCATCATTCTTAAGTGTTCCCAGGCAATAATGGTGCACCAGGCAACAGAACAGGGCCCACAGTGTTATGGAGAAGGAGAGGCCCAAAGACACATGACACATCTTGGGGACAACTCAATGGCAGCCACTGCGGAGAGACCCAGAGTGCCAGACCCCCGAGCCAAGGAGGAGATGGGTCACCCCTCCAGACCAGGGCTGGATACTCAAGGCCATGGATTTTACAGTGACCTGAGAACCCAGGGAAATAGCCAGCTTCCGCAATCAGACCAGCTTGGATGGAATTCCAGCTCAGCCGCTTGTTTCCTGACTGCATGCGATTGAACAGATCTCCTAACTGCTCTGAGCCTCAGTTTCAATCTCTGAAATGAGCGTGGCTCTTTCTGCATTATAGTTTTGGGTGAGGATTCAATGCAGGAAAATAATGGATCTAAAGCAGCCAGTTTAGTGCCAGGTGCTTGGTAGACATTTACCAAACAGCTGCCCTCATCACTACTAACATACAGCAAACAACTTGACAATGGGACCCGTAACCTCACTGCCACCAGCATCCCTTCATAATCTGCCTTGTGGGCCAAGCCATGGCGCACTCGGGAGAGTGCGGTGCTGGGAGCGCAGCAGCGCTCCTGCCGCGGGTTCGGATCCTATATAGGGATGGCCAGTGCGCTCACTGGTTGAGCGCGATGCGGCCGGTCACCAAAAAGACAAAAATAAATAAATAAATAAATAATCCGCTTTGTCACCCTGCCCAGAAAAGGGGGTGGGGAGAATAAGATGGTAACGTAGGAGCCAATAAGTCAGGAGTAGAGAGAAAAGACAAGTTTTGGAGTCAGACAGACCTGCTGTGTTCAAATCCCAGCTCTGCAGCTTACAGCTGTGTGACCTTGGGTAAGCCACATTATCTCTCTGAACCTCACTTTTCTCACTCATAAAAGAAGGAGAATATCTTCTTCTGATAGTGCTGTAAGGATTACTGGACAAGAACCATGTGTGAAAGGCCCCAGGGCACTCAATCAGCAGTGGCCACGAATACATTACATTATCACAGTGCCTGTCCCAGCCCTGTGCAGGAGGGGGGGTGGCTAAGGAGGATACAAATAACAGTAATAAACCCTGGCACTTGTCAAACATTTCACACTCTAGAAAGCACTCTCATATCCATCATTGCATCTGAACCTACTCCAGCACTTCGGGAATGAGAGGACTGAGAGTTTGATCCACATTTGACAACGGGATGAACAGCTCAGGTAGCAATAAACTCACGGAAGCAATCTGCTCAAAGGTCCCACAGCTTCTGAACCTACTCCAGCACTTCGGGAATGAGAGGACTGAGAGTTTGATCCACATTTGACAACAGGGGATGCACAGCTCAGGTAGCAATAAACTCACGGAAGCAATCTGCTCAAAGGTCACACAGCCGGTATAGTTTAGGGCAGGATATGAAGCCACGTAGCTCAGCTTTTCAAATTAGACTCTCACTCATTCATTCACTCAACAGATAGTTCCTGAGCTAAGTTCTAGGGATACAGCAATAAATAAGGCAGACATAGCTCCTGCCATCAAGGAACTTTAGAGTCTGGTGGACTCAGGACACAGGGAACTCTTCCCATGCTTTGCTGATTGGAAGGAAGGCCCATATTTGCTTGTGGAGGATAGATCAGGAAGTGCCTGAGTACAGAGGCATGACCAGGTATAGAAGCATTCTCTGCACTTGGGGGTGAAATCCACTCATTAATAAGCCCGAGGATAGATACTTAGAACCCAGCATGAACAAGGGTCCTGAAATAAAGTATTCCATGACCAAATGCATTCAGGAAAAGCTACACTGTCTCCAGCCCTCTCTGAGAGTTACGCTGCTCTTGAACATAATACTCCATAGACTCTTTGGAAAGTCCTGTAGAAGAGAAACCCATGTAAATTGATGATCCCAAACTTACTTGACCACTTTTTCAAGCCACACCTACTAACTTTGGAATATGCCGGGCAGAGGGAAGAAAACATCGTCTGGAGTCAGAGTGACTTGGGTTCAAGGCCCAGCCTTGGACAGGATTTACTTGTGATAAACTGTCCAGACATTATAAACCAGAGGAAAGAAAGTGACTTGCCCAAGGTCACTCAGCATCAGACCTAGAGCCCAGGTCTCCATGCCGTTGATACCATAAGAGGCATCCTTAAGGCCTATGCTTTCTCTCTGACAGAAGTGGCTTTGACAACCTGTTAGATGGCTGTTAATTTGGGGGCTGCTAGTCCATACCATGCCTTTATGCAAATTACAAAAAGGCACCACCTTCTTCTGAGCCAACAGAATCCCTGTCAGGGCACATGGATTGATAGAATAGAGTATGGGCACATTTGCCCCTTGGCCAAGTACCCTTGTGCAGTATACAACCTGTGCAACTATGCCTGGCAGCCCTCGTTAGCCCCATTCTCCTCATTCCTCCTCACTCCTTCCACCCTCGGCCCCTGCCTGTGAGGAGGCATCCTCCCCTGGGGTGCTGGGCTGAGGCCGGTGTGAGAACAGCCCAGTCGTTGGGCTGCACTTCCCAGGCCCCAAAGTGGCATCAGCCAAAGGTGCTGACTCAGCAAACTTTAATTTATCTCACAGGCCAGGGGTGCGTGTGAAGCAATTAGTGAAATAATGGTTATGTCGCACTAAAAATTATTTATAGAGTCACCGTGCATGCAACTGTGATTAAATTAGACAACCAGGGGGACTTTAACTGCCAGAGGAACTGGCATCCCAGGCCGAGGCTCCAGCTGGCTGGGGACAGGGCGGGTTCACTTCTCCTATCCACTCACCTCCCCTGCCAGGCAGCTGAGCCAACGCTGACCCTGGCAGGGATGTGGAGGATCTGTATGGACAGGGGTGTGGGGAGGAGTCCCCATCCCAAATGGTCTGAGCTGCCAGGACCCTTGGAAATAAACAAGCCTAAGACTTTCACACATTTGAGGCTTAGCAGCAGGAGCCTTGGTTCAAATATTTTTCTGTGGACTCTCAATGAGTAAAGAGAGGTGGTCTGAGTGTATTAGGAGAGATGGTCCTGGAGCTCCATGGACTTAGCATTGACCCCAAATGTGGCCCCTGAGAGCCCACATCTGGCCTGGAAACCACAGATCAGTCAAGCCCTCTCATTTCACAGGTGGAAAAACTGAGGGCCAGAGATTCCCTCTCTCCTGTTCCCCTGGCAGGCATCAGGATACCTTTGATCTAGCCCTGGGTCCTAGGTGAGCCCCTCCCCATCTCTGGACCTCAGTGTATCCATCTGAGAGGTAAAGTGTTGCATAGGTGGCTTCTACAGGAGGGAACAGATATTAATTGAGCACCTAATGCATACTGGATACTGTTCTATATTTATTATCTTATTCATGTTTCTTTATATTCTTGTTAACTCCTCACAACATTCCTATAAAGTATTATTGTTACCACTTTACAGACGGTGAATCTGCCCACAGCCACACAGCAAGTGGAGGCAGAACCACGTTCTAAAGGCCCATTAGACTCTAATGGTGAAGCGCTGTGGTGCTTTAAGTATCCTGGGGTGCCTTCTGGGTGCCCAGATACTTTGCACCAGACAGTGGGCCAGACACTTGAGATGCATCATCTCCTTTCATCAGCAGCTCCCAAAGGTGCAGGTGGGGAAACTGAGTCATAGGGTGTTCAGTGATTGGCCCCAAGACCCCTATAAGTGGCAGGGTTTGTATTTGTCTACAAGAGCTAATGGGCTTTTAAAGGGGCTACAAACTTAGCTGCACACAGGGGCCCAGCAAGTACCATAAAGGGACCCAGATGGCAGCTGTGACCATCTGGAGTCACTTGCAGCCTCTGCTTAAACTCCATCTCTTACCATAATGCAGCCCCAAGTTCAGGCCACTCCCCACACCCCCCACCTAGGAGCCACAAACCTTTGCCCAAAGGCCAGAGCTACCTATATGATTCCAGGATTCTCCCAGGGACCAGTACCAGCAGCCCTGGGGGAGGGCAGCAGGGTGGGGAGTATGAGCTGTGGGTAGGAGGCCCTTGGAGTGTTGGCTCTAGGCCTGGCTCAACTGCCAACCCCAGGACCTGCAACTCTGGCACTCCCCCACCCCCCCACCCCCAGCTAAAGATGTTTTCAGACTATTTCACAAGTGTTCTAACCTCAGTCATCTTTTAGCGGCCCTGGTCCTTTCTGGACCTCACTAGCCCTGCTTCCAAACAAGCCCCTGGAGGCTCAGAAAAGTGGGGCCCTCACTTGCTGCGTGGCTTTGGGCAAATATCTTTACCTCTCTGAACCTCAGATTCTCTATCTATAAAGTGGAAACAATAATACTTTACAGGAATATTGTAAAGAGCTAAATAAGAATATAAACATGAATAAGACAGTAAATATAAATATAGAACAGTATCCAGTATGCACTAGGTGCTCAATAAATACCTGTTTCCTCCTGTAGAAGCAGGGCCTTGAGGCCAGCCCCCACAGAGTTCCAGGCTCCAGGCCCCTTCCCCAGCTTCCTTCTCCTGCTCTCTCCCAGCACCTCCCCTGTGCCTCCCCTACCAGCTTGTCTCTCCTGGCTGTGACCACAGCGGGTCCCTCCCTCCAATCACAATTCTGCCTGCCAGCGACTGCAAACAGGGCGAAGCTTGCTCTCCAGATGTCTCCTGCCCAGTGGCACGTACTCACAGATCTCCACAAACCCCACCCCCTGGGACCCCAAAGGTAGAGGGCTAGGTGGGAAAAGGTCAGGGAACTGAGAGGAACTGGCTGACCTGGTGCCTTATCTCCCAGCGGGTCCCCTCAGGGAGTAACCTCTGACCCCACAGGACTCCCCTCCCCTCACTGCCCTCCTGCCACTTCTCAGAGTGGCTCCTCATCCAAGTCAGGGCTGGCCTCGGGGTTCTCCCAGGTGCACACAGGCCCAGTCCCCTCCCCCGGGGCTGGCCTGAGCCCTGCTGCTGCTTCTGGCCACTTAGCATGCAGCCCTGGTTGTGCGGCTGCAGAAACCAAATGAGATTAGCTTGCTTGCTAAAGCAAGTCCCCACTCGCCACCACCCACGGCCCTGCGCAGCCGCCAGCTGTTCTGGGGATCCTCCCACAGCCGAGCGGGCCCAGCCCCCCCACCCCTCCCCCCATCACAGTTGGGGCCAGCCAGGGCCAGGCGGAAAGAGGGTAAGGGGTCCTGCCTGGCTTTGTAGCCACCAAACCTGCCACCTCTCCCCATCCAGACCTTCTGGAGTCAGCAATGGGAGGCAGGAGGGGGGAGCAGAGGGAGACAGATAGGGTTAAGGATCCTTCCTTGCTTTGTGTCCTTTGCCAATTCTCCAGCAAACCACCAGCAGGGAGCAAATCAGAAGAAGAGCCTGGCCTAGCTTCACTGACACTGCCACCTCTCCTGTCGGGGTTGGTAGCGGGGTCCACCCAAGAGCAACAGCCCAGGCCCACTGCTCTCCCTCCACCTCTGCTCCCATGGCCACTGGGAATCAGGCAGGAAGGGTCTGCCCCAGCCCCAGCCTCCCTGTTCTCAAAGCGAAGCCAGCAGGGAAGAGGGTCCAGCTCAGCCTCTCAGCCCCAGTCTAGCCTGAGGAAGCTTCCAGGGGCCTATGAAGGAGACTGGCAGGAATGAAGTCTTCAGGCAGGCTGAATTCCCAACCAGGATCCCCGGGGAGGCAAGAGACCCCTTTGAGGTCAGGACTCAGGTGGGGGTATCTCATGGAGGGCTCCTGTGTCCTTCCTGATACCTGCTGCTGCCTCCCTGACTGGGGCCCAGGCTCACCAGAGTCTCCCATCCAGCATCTCTGTAACTGCCCCGTCCCCATCTCTCCCAGTTTTCTATCCCACAGGCCACCTGCCCAGCCAACAGTAAAGTGCTCTAGAGGCCACCCTGGTGGTCCCGAGACATCCCGAGGCTTCATTCCTGGCTGGGCTCCCACCAGGCTGCTGCCCTGCAGGTCTGAGCTTGGCACCTGCCAGCTGGAGATGGCAAGTCCCTGCCTGCTCTGCCATTCCCCTGGCCGGTCCAGGTTAGCCCAGCTGGATTGGATAAGGCCCCTGCATGAGGGAGGGGCTCCTCCCGTCTCCTATCCTCGCCTGGAAGGGAAGGTGCCCGTGAAACCCTGTCCAGCACACACCTCACCCCCACCCCCTGCCCACATCCCTGCCTGCGTTGTTGTCTTCCTTCCCCAACTCCCCCCACCCCCTGCAGCTCAGGCTGCCAGCTCCCACGCACAACTGCACCTCCCACTTCAGCCCTGTGCACTTCAACTTGCACTTCTCTCTACAACTGCTTGCCCTGTGGCTTTCGTCAAATTACTGAACCTCTTTGAGCCTCACTTTCCCCATCTGCAAAATGGAGACGATCCCTACTTATTTCTGGAGCAGGTGTGTGGCTTCAGTTAGATCGCAGCTGTGCATGCCCACGTGAATTATAGAGCAGTCCAAGGGGTTATTCATTGCGGGTGATAGATCACGGTGCCTCTTGGATTTGCCCCAGCCATGCTGATGCTCATCAGCATGGTTCATTTGGAGTGGACACAGCCCCTTCTATGATGGAGAACAGGGTCCCCTCTGGCGTCTAGCCACAGGCAAAGGTAGGAGGGAGCCTCCAGATGCAAAGGTGGGAGGGTGTGGATTAGAAGCCCATCACGAGAAATGGCTTTCTTATCACGACACAACCTGAATTGCCAGGACCAGCTCTGGAAATTGAATTGTCTCCCCCTGCTCAGGGCCTCCCCTCCACTACCCCTTCCCTCTGCTCCTGGTTCCCTCCCTAGCCCCAAACCCCATCTCTGAAAGCCCTGTTGGGAGAGACCAAGAGACAGCTGCAGGAAAGAAGCTAGTAGAGAGGGGAGCTGGGGTTCTCAGAAGCTGGGGCAGAGACTGGGGGGCCAGGAGGCAGAGGCAGGGATAGCAATGAGGCCAGTGATGAGGAAGGGATGGGGAGACATGTGGGGGCTTCCCCCACCAACCCTGCACCTGTCAGGCCAGAGTTTTGGCTGGCCAGGTTGGACCTTCTCCTCCCTGCTGGCCCCTTTCCAGCCACCACCTTGGCGCCTCTGCGGGGCCTGGGGAAGGGCCCTAATGGCCAGGGCAGAACCCTGGGCTGAAGCCCACGGGTGCTTGGAAGCAGTTCCAGTGAGTTCCTGGCAGAGCCAGGCTGCAGGTGGTGCGGAATGGGCCCCGGGCGGCCGGGGGCAGCCAGCTGTGTAATCAGGCGCTCTCACCACATCCAGCCTGAGAAAGGATGTGGGCAGGGCGGGGCTGAGGCCAGCAGAGGAGGCCCTGGCCCACCTGCCGCCAGCTCCCCAGGCAGGCCGATCTGGAGCCTCCCCTGGGGGCCTCAGAGTCCCAGGAGCTCAGAAGGAGCTACAGGAGTCTGGGCAGGGGGCCTGGGCCCAGTGTATAGATTTCTACAGCCCCTGGGGCTCAGCCTAGCCCAGCCCCCAGGCCTGATGGAAAATCAGAAGCTAAATGGTGCTGCCTCCCAGCCTGAGCTGGTCTTGGCTCCCCTTTCCCAGCCCAGCATCTCCATCCTCAGCCTGGAAGTGCACGGTCCTCTCATTAACTGGTGCCCGACTTTTAGCCAGGCAGTAGCCCCTTCCCTCAGACCCCTCTCTCCTAGCCCCTAGGTCACCCATCCCCCCCTCCATGTGTCCACCCATGACTAGTCTAGTGCAGACAGTCTGGGGACAAGGAGCCACAGGAGCCAGGGAGCCCAGCCCAGGAAGGGACCCAGCCCCAGAATCATGAAGCTCCTTTCTCGACTCAGCCCACCCTCCCCGAACACACACACACACTCTACACTCATTCCCTCTTGAATCATTCAGGATGTGTTGTTGAATCCCAAGTTCTGCAGACCTCCTAATCCAACCCCCACTTTACAGGTGGGGAAACTGAGAGACCTTAGTTTGGAATTGGACTTGTCCGAAGTCACATGACAAGGGAATCCTTCTAAGGCCCAGCCAGTCCTTCCCTCCAAGGGTGACCTCCCCTGAGAGCCCCCACTGGCCTCAAGACTCTCTTCTTGGATGTTCTGGGTTCTCTTGGCCTCTCTGCTCACCTGTGCCTTCCAGACCTGGCCAATTGCAGGCTTCCAAAGTTAATAAATCAAGGTGACTTTGGGGACAAGAATTGGGCTCTTTCTCCCTTGTCCCTCCCATTTGCATAATCCTGGCTGGCAATATGATAATGATGTTTGTTAAAGACAGAGCACAATAAATTAATACCGTTAAGTTGTTGCTGCAAAATGCAAAGCAGGTAATTTACTGCCAGCAAGGAACAGAGCCTTTAAACTGTAATGGATTAACTTTCCCAGCAGCAAATGTGTCCCCCGAGGGAGGGAGTGGGGGAGGCAGGGGCAGGACTGGGTTGATGTCAGAAGGCTTGCCAGCTTCCCAGGGTCAGGCCTAGGGTGTCCAGGACCCGATCTTAGGCCTCCACCAGATGGCAGCCCCTTCCCCATTGTACAGAAGGAGAAACTGAGGCCTAAGCAGGGCAGGGAGCAATGGAAGGCCACAGCGAGGCCATGGTGGTGACCTGGAGACTTCAAATGACAGCACATTCCCCTCTGGAAGAGGAGGCTGCAGATTCCCCATTTGCACACCCACTCCTGAACCCTCAGAAGGAGCCCCTGGCAGACTCTTAGCTTCCTCTTCCTTGAGGATGACTAGAGAGGTCCTCCCGGGCCCAGCAAAGGCCTCGGCCCCAAAGTCAGTCCTGGCCCAGGCCCTGGCTCCTCTCAGCATCCACACCATGGCAAGGAGGGAAGCATCCTGGGTTTGGTTAGGGCCAAGGGGAGGGGAGTTGGGATGGGAGAAGGGGTAAGCCAGGAATGAAGGTCAGACCCTGGCATGATGCCCACCCCAGCTCCTCCTCAAACACCCACCCTCAGATCCTAAGAGGGGAGGAGAGACGAAGGGGTCTCAAGAAGGGAGAGGTTAATTCTGTCTGTGGATGAGGGGGAGGGGAGTGGGGTGACGGCAGTGGGGAAGGTGGGTGGTCAATGGGAAGGTTGGTAGCAGGACAGGCTGGCAGGCCTGAGAAGAAGCCCGGCAGTGGACCAGGGCCTCTCAGGGGCAGCCCCCGCATTGTGGCTCAAACAGCTCCTTGGTCCCGAGGAGAATTGCAGCAGCCCCTGCTCAAGGCGGGCTGGCGGGCAGGTGGGCCTCGGGGACCCCAGCAGAATTCTAATTTCCCGTTTATCTCTGCAGCTTCTCCAGCGATATTAAAGGGGCGACGCTCCGCAGTTGGCTCCCAGGCTAATTGGATTTGGGCCTCCTCTCACTCCTGGGTGCAGGAGGGGGTGGAGGGCTAGGGCAGCCCTGACTGGGGGAGGGGATGCTCGGGACCTGCGCTGGGGCTGGGCTCAGCCTGGGTGGCTGTGGCATCCAAGTCCAGACCCCTGGGTTATAGTACTGACTGCCATGTGGCTTAGAGGAGCTTCTGCCTCTCTCTGGACCCCCGCCCCCCCCCCGTTCCCTCATCTTTGATGATTGTAATGATAACACCACCACCACCCATCACTTACATAGCATTTCCTAGAAATCAGGCACTGTTCCAGGCGCTATACGGGACAGTACTTTTCACTCCTCTATACTCACAACAGCACAGTAAGTATTATGTTCCCTTGTGCAGATGAGTAAGCTGAGACACAGAGGGGTTAAGTAAGTCACTTGGGGCCTAGGTAGCACCCACTGAGAACCTTTCAGGTTTATAGGGTGTTTGCAGCCCCAGTTTTAAAAACCTAGTTAGGGCCGGCCCGGTGGCGCACTGGAGAGTGCGCCGCTTGGGGGCGTGGCGGCGCTCCCGCCGAGGGTTCGGATCCCATGTGGAGACCGGTTCCCGCTCACTGGCTGAGCGTGGTGCGCGTGCAACACCGAGGGTTGCAATCCCGTTGCCGGTCCCTGGTGCGGGCGCGACACCGAGGGTTGCGATCCCGTTACTGGTCAGCAAAAAAGACAAAAAGGAAAAAAAAAAAAAAAACCTAGTTACACCCAAACAGCCCTGGGTCGGGGTTAGCATTCCCTGTGCCCATTTCACAGATGGAGAAACTGAGGTCTGGTCCAGAGCGGCTTTTAGCTTTAGAATTCTATCACTACCACAAAGGACTCCCTTCCATTCCCTCCCACCCCAAAATCCAGGGCATTTCTGGGCCGGCCCGGTGGCACACTGGATAGTGCGCCGCTTGGGAAGCACGGCGGCGCTCCCGCCCGAGGGTTCGGATCCCACATACAGACCGGTTCCCGCTCACTGGCTGAGTGAGGCGCGGGAGCAGCACCGAGGGTTGCAATCCCGTTGCCGGTCCCCGGTCCGGTGTGGGGGCAACACTGAGGGTTGCAATCCGTTGCCGGACACGGAAAAAATCCAGGGCATTTCCAAGGTAGAAGCCTTGGTTTTCAGATGGTGCCTTTGGTACAAGTGTCTGAGATGGGCAGGGGACCTTGTTCCCAGCACCTACTTGCCTCCATCAGCCTTGCCTCTCTCCCTCCCTGAGCTGAGACCTCCATCCTAGCATCCTCCAGGCCTGTTGGGGTCCCTTGCCCCTCACTGCTGAGCTGGAGGAATGGCCTCACCTCCTTAGTACAAATTTGTTCCCACATGAGCCCCCGATGCGAATCACACACCCCTGCAGCTCCACAGTGAGAGAACAGAGAAGGGAGGGAGCTGTTCCCCAGAGCCTGTTCCCCAGTGACCCTAGAACCAGGCCCTTTACATGTGCTACCTCATGTCATGCTCATGACAGACCCACAAGCTGGTGCAGCTCACATGCCCATTTTACAGACAAAGAAACTGAGGCTCCCGTGAAGGGCTTCATGCAATGTCATACAGTGAGGACCTGACTGAGCTGGGATTCAAACCTGGGCTTGTCTGGATCCAAAACCTAAGATCTTAACATTGTGTTGTCCTGTGCAAGAGAGAAGTTGAGACTCAGAAGTGCCAGTGATGGAGGCCCTGGAACTAGGGCCAAGAAGGTGACTACAGAGGAAAGAACCCTGGACTGGGAACCAGCCAACCTAGGTTTAAATCTTTACTTGGCCCAAAACACTGAGTGATCTGGGCGAGTTACTTTCCTTCTCTGAGCTCAAGGGCGAAATGGAGACAATAATAGTGAGAACCCTGGACTGGGAACCAGCCAACCTAGGTTTAAATCTTTACTTGGCCCAAAACACCGCGTGATCTGGGCGAGTTACTTTCCTTCTCTGAGCTCAAGGGCGAAATGGAGACAATAATAGTGCCTATCTTATGGGGCTACTGTGAGTGTCACAGGAACTATAAATAAAGCACGAATCACAGTGCCTGACACACAGTACATGTTCAATCAAGGCTAGTCATCGTTTCTGTGGACATTTTCATAACAGCCTCCCCAGACTGCTGGGGTAGCATGTGGGAAGAGCTGTGCTCTACATCATGGTCTCAGAAATTGTCAGAGCTGGAAGTATCGAGCCCAATGCCCTCATTTTTCCAAAGGGGAAACTGAGGCCCAGGGTCACAAGTGAGTGGTAGGACCAGGACTCAGCCCCGTGTCTCCTAACAACCTCCCTGCTCCAGCCAGGGTGACAGTTCTCCTTCCAGTCTCCTTTTGCCCTCTGTCCACATCTGTCTGTCCAGGTGCCCCTCCCCTGTGAGGCCAGGTAGATAGCTGACCCTGGCAGCTCTTTTTAGTCCAGCCCCTGGCAGGAACCAGCCGGAATAAATTCAAAGAGACCCCCTCTGGAGGCTGCTTTTGCCATGTCTCCCATCCAAATGTTAATTTTGCCAGGGCCTTGATAAATCTTCCTGTCGTCTCCATGCGCTTGAGACGTAGATTTCATCTTATTGAGAGGCGACACTTCTGCCCTTTGGTACCAGCTATCAATTTCAGGCAGCAACCAGAGTGGAGAGCAACAAAGAACTAGGTCCTGTTAATCCCCCTTCTGCCGCCTAATTCTTCCCTCAAACTCTGTGGGACCAGCACACTTGAGATGTCTGCTTCATCTGCCCATCCAAAGAGGTTTAGGGGTCCTGCCCCCTCGTCCTTAGCACACCTGGCTGACTTGCAACTGCCAGCACCTGCACCTCTTTGCCTGAGGCTTTCCCAGACCTCTAGAGCCACTTTGCTGCCCAGATGGCAAACTGGAAGAGCAGGAAATTGCCATCCAGTTCCTAACTAATGACTTTTTGGAGTATGAGTACCCCAGCTCCCTCACCCTTTGCAGGATGGTGGGGTGGATAACTGTGAGGTGCGAGTTCTACACCGCCTCGCGGGATTCCCAAACGGAGTTGCCCACAGCCCCCTGTCCTGGCTGCCTCCCTTCCCTAGCTCACTTCTCACTGACCTGCTGCTACTTCCTGGGATCACTTCCCAAATAAACTACTTGCCCTTGAATCCTTTACTTGGGGTCTCCTTCTGCAGAAACCCAAACTAAGATACTCACCATACATATTTTAGCACCTCAAGATGGAATGCACTCCAATCAGCAATGGAGATACAAGAGGTCTGACATTTACTGAATGCCTACTATGTGGCAGGAACCATGTGTTTCTTGCTTCTAGACCGATTTTTTATTCAAGCTGCGAGACAACTCTGAGAGGGCTTCTCCCAGTTTTACAGATGAGGAAATGTGCTCAGAGAGGCATAGTGACTTGCCCAAGGTCACACAGCCAGCAGACAAAGAGTCAATATCCAAAATCAGGCAGCACACTGTGTTATCCACTCCCGTCTACCTCCTCTAGGTAGAGGCATGAAATGGAGGCAGGACTCACTCCCAGGTGTGATCAACAGTTCAGCTGGGTGAATTTCTCCAGCGGGCTTACTGTGAGGCAGCCTTCTGCAAGGTGCTAAGGACACCACAATAAAATGGTGCAGTTTCTGCTCTCAAAGGGACTGGGGATCTGGCGGGGGAGATAGACCCATGAAAGACAGTACAGCTGGACCCCTCCCGGAATGCTCTACCGCATCTTCCCTACGAGGTCCTCCTTTTAGAATCATGAGACATTCATGCAGGGAGTCGGCTGAGAGGCTGTCTATATCAACACATTATTATACAGATGGGGCAGCTGAGGCTCCAAGAGAGAAGCATTCACCCAGGTTTGTACTCCATGACCAGGGTTCTTGTGTCTGAACTCTGCTGAGCATCACCCACCCCCAGCCCACAGCTTGGTCTTACCCAGCAATTCCCCAAGAGAGCCAGAGGATCCCTCAGGCTCAAAAGCAATTCTCCAAATTCAAATCTCAAAGTAAAAACAAACAAACAAAAAACAGATTTTACTTATAAAATATTTAAACTTCTGTACAATCTAAGAAAAAAATAAATGTATAGACTTAGAAGAAAATATTTGCATATAGCAAGTAAAGGGTTAATAGCCTTAACAGGCAAAGAGCTTTTAGCAATCAATAAGAGAAAGACAAATGATAAAATAAAATGTACAAAAGATATGAGCAGAAGATGCCAGTCTATGGAGTCAATGCCAGAGCTTTGGGCTTCTGAGAATCCTGAGGGTGGTAAAACTGTTATTACTTGTTAAATAAATGCTTATTCATTATTAAAAGATCCATTTGTAGTGTGGGTCGCATATTACTGCTTGTTAAACCCAGAGTCAATGCCAGAGCTTTGGGCTTCTGAGAATCCTGAGGGTGGTAAAACTGTTATTACTTGTTAAATAAACGCTTATTCATTATTAAAAGATCCATTTGTAGTGTGGGTCGCATATTACTGCTTGTTAAACCCTTTAAAGCACTGGGAGTCCTCCCAGATGCCTTATTTATAGTTACAATCACAGAGGAAGGCAGCCAAATGCCAGAGCCACGGCCGCATCATGGGACGCACTTCCTGCCGCCTCCCCCAACCTCGTGCCTTTGGTCTCCCAGTCCCAAGCAAAGTGGCCTCAGACCCAAATTTCCCCTGCAGCCTGGATGAGCTTGACTGGGGAGTCAGGATGCCTGGGCTCTGATCCTGGCCCTGTCCCTCACTGTCTGTGTGACCTCCACCCCTTCTCTGGACCTCAGTTTTCCCATCTGTAAAATGAGTGGTTGGCAACAACAACATCAGAGGTCACTCCAACACTGACACACTAACATTCTAGGGTCAGAATGTGTTGGGGGAGGAGACGCGGCATTGACCATCTCCCCTGCCTTCATCTCCTTGCAGAAAAGCTGCTGCTGACCTAATCAACTGAAACTCAATTAAGGAGCCCTTTTAAGTGACCTAGGACAAAGACCTCGCTTTATAGACATAAAGTCAGAAGCCCAGAGAAGAGCAAGTCCTCAAGTAAAGTGGCCCAGCCCAGTCAGGACTGGAGCCTGGGAACCTGAGTTCCTTCCTTCTCTTCCTCCCTAGGAGGGAAAGAAGCAGGCCAGGGCTCAGGTGCTGCGGTTGCTGGGAGCTTTCTCTGCCTCCTGCTCTCCTGTTCTCGTCTCCCTCTCCCTCTCCCTCCTTGATTCTGTGGAGATCAGGGCCACAAGCACAGTGCAGCAGGAGAATCTTGTCCACCCTGCAGGGTCCTCCCAGCCAGCCAGATGCCCTGACCTCTGCCCTGAAGACGACCTCTGGTCCTGAGGAGTGACTCAGCACTCCACACCGCCTGGCGCTCCCTGCTAGAGACGCTGTCCCCAGGAGGGGAACCTAAATGGAACTGAACACCTGCTGTATCTCATCACGTGCTTTATATCCTTTCTTGTTTGGCTTCTCATCACTCCCAGCAGGGGGCAGTGTGTGCCCTGTGATGGCTGTGAGATCAAGGTTTGGGGCCAATTCTATCAAGTACTGTGTGACTCCAGGCGAGCCATGTCACCTCTCTGAGTCTCTCAGTAACCAGGGCTGTCATGAGGAAAGAAATAGATAATAAATTAAAGATACTAGCACAGTGCCTAGGACCTAGGGAGAGGTCAATAAAGAGTAACTACTAACTACCTTAGGGTTCTTGGAAGAGACAATATCCCAATGGCAGGGCATTCAGATCATTCGCTTGCAAGGGGCCCATCCCGGTGGTCCCCAATGCTGGCCAAGGTCATGACCCCTCGTCAGCTCCCACCTGGGGCTGACCCCAGCCCAGGCTATCCTTGGGATATAGTCCAAGACCAGGATGCCGGCATCAAGCATGGGTGGGAGCCTGGAGCCCAGGAAAACACACATGATCAATACTAAGCCAATCTCCTACAAGATTACCCTGGCCTCTGGTATCCAATCGTAAAGAAAATCACTCAGCACGCTAGGGAGATGTGAAAAATGCTGCAGATTACAGTTTGGGATGTTCTGAGTGAGAGTGAGTGAGTCTGGGATTGTTTTCTGCAGTAAATAATTCATCCTCTTTAAACTTTGTTTTTTCTCACCAACTCCCTCCCTCCCTCCCTCCATCTCGCTGCCTCTCCTGCCTGCTCCCTCCCAAGTCTGCTCTCTAAGGCTTCCAACCCCCATCTCTGTCCAAGGCACCTCCAAGCCAGCAAGGAGCTCATAATACAAATGTTTTGAGTCTGTTAATGATACTAATCACCTTTTGCTGCTAATTAGTAACACTGTCAAGGAAAACTTCGTTGACAAGACCAAGGACCACCCAGGCAGGAAAGCCTAGGTAGGGCGGCAATGGGAAAGTCCGCAGCTGTGCTGGGAGCGAGGCATGGGGCGTGGCACCAAGGAGGGCCAACCTGCTGGAC